>NC_064627.1:845483757-845786686 GCF_023864275.1 Schistocerca cancellata
ACATTGCAAAATCGTTTGCTGAGAGCTGTTGACAAAAACCTACATTGACAAGGGAAGGGTGCTGGGACGGGGATCAGAATATAGTTTAAGGCGTCAATTATAAGAGGCAGGTAGGACTTCTTTCAGAATATGCCGTCCTCCTATGCTTTGGTAATGATGAGGTGGGGTGTAAGTTGTTCAGTACAGTGCAGATGTCTAATGAACTGTTGGACTCTGTTGCATGGTTGTAAGGCTAATCTGCTTCGCTTATTCAAAACGATTGCTAGCCTTCACTATACAATTCTTTTTTCCATCTTTCCACTAACAAAGATATATAGAAGAAAGAAATCTCTTTTATAGCGAGATATTCTCTACGGACTTTACACGTGCTCGTTCGCTCAGTGTGTTGTATTTACTGGAGGAGACCTGGCCGCTGACATCGCCTGTTCACACCTCGTATCAACGCGGCCCGCGCTCGGAGTAAATGCCTACAGTTGAGATAAACAGCTGATTTCATGAATGTTAGTGAAATAAGTCATCCCTTCATATTAGTGAGAACTATATACCACTACGAGTACGTATCTTTATGTAATGCTCATTGTTCAAGAACAATTCGTGTATGCAGCGTTGCTGTTATGACTAAGATCATAAAATTTGTAAATCGTAACCCAGTTCATATATTTGTATGCGCCTACGGAATATTAAACATGAAAACAATTTTTTTCTTTCTCATATAATTTTTAATCAAGGCAATGCAGGTAGTTGTCAGCTGATATCAAAATTGAATGTAAATGAGGAATAAAGGAAAATATTTACGAGAAACAAATCTCGTGAACAACTGTGTACTATCTTGGAAACGTGCTGATGCGGCTATCTGACAATTTCAAAGGAAGATAAAACCATCCTGTCCACTTTCCGAGGACGATATTTCCTGACAGAAAGCACACTAAGGTGAACGGCTTTAGGTTGAGACACCAGAACCACAAACTACGTCACCAGTACGTTCACTCTCCGGTTCCTAGCCCCGTCATCAGGCACTTCCCATGTCAAAGTGGATGGCAGAAATGAGCGCGAACGACCTGGAATTAAGTGATACAGACCTCGCCTCTCCTGTTTAACAGATGTGTTATTATTCACCCATGCCAGGAGGTGAGGAAATACACTTACGAAACGTTGAACACATTTTAATTTTACATGTGGACATTACTGCGCAATTATATTCTAAGTTTCGAGAAGTGACCTGGAGAAAAAGACCTTGGGGGATATGTTATAGTTCATTATTGTAATGTTATTAAAGTACTGTAAAGTATATTTTATCTTATGCCTAACTTTAAAAGGAAAATCAGCCAAGGCGTTCAACAGTGAAAATACAGCATGCCTCCAAGAAACACACGAATATCGTACAATTTTAATAAAAGGAAATATAGATCGGTTTATTGGGGCAGGCCCATTAGGGAAGAAAATGAGAATAACTAAATCATTACAGGTTTGTATGTGCTGCTAGTTAAAAGAGAAGACATGAACCGGTAAAGAAATGATTCCTTCATTGATATAGGTATGGTTCGAAATGGAAGGTATAATTTTATTATTATGAATAGCTGGCCTGGACTGAGTTGATGTCGGCCGGGGTGGCCGAGCGGCTCTAGGCGCTACAGTCTGGAACCGAGCGACCGCTACGGTCGCAGGTTCGAATCCTGCCTCGGGCATGGATGTGTGTGATGTCCTTAGGTTAGTTAGGTTTAAGTAGTTCTAAGTTCTAGAGGGCTGATGACCTCAGATGTTAAGTCCCATAGTGCTCAGAGCCATTTGAACCATTTTGAACTGAGTTGATTGGTTCCAATTTTTGAATACATTAGAGCCCAATAACAAATACAAATGGAATAAAATAGGAATATAAAGTCTGGAAATGAGTATGGACGTCCTTTGTCTACATATCTGCTTCGAATACAGGGTATTAAAAACATGTAATCCACATTTCGAGAGCTGATAGGATGGACATAAAAAAGACAAACATATCCACTAAACAAGAAAAATGAGTCTGAAATCAATATCTTAAGAGCAATGAGCACTTCTTCACTTTTACTACTGTGAAACACGTCTGCTGTTGTACTTAAAACACTTCTCTTGCACTGAAGAAGTGCGCGTATCTCCTACAATATGTAGGTTGTCTTCTTTTAGTCCATACTACCGACTCGCAAGTATGGAATACCACTTTCCTTAGCACCATATATTACAGAAGCAATACAAGCAACGGAACAAGAAATATTAACAGTTAAATTCAATTGTGAAAATATACGCTGCATCACATTTGTTAACAAATTCCTAATAGTTCCAGATTTAGACAGAATAAACAACATTTTGCAGGTATTATTCGAAAATCGACAAAAGAATAATACTGGAATGTGAGAACAACAACAAATGGATATGGCAATGAGAAAATGTAATAAACATATGAACACAGCAATAAAAACTGATGGCATTAAAAGTACAGCACTTCAGGACCAGAATGAGAGAGAAATAGATGCTTAACAAAAGTAAAGCGTAGAACAGCGATAGCAAACCATTTATGTTTACGAATAATATTCTTTGAAGTAAACATACAAGTGATAGAAATATAGAAACACACTGCAAAATGGATGATGTGGAGTACTCTTTTCTTTGGAAGTGAAAGATGGGATCTGAAAAATTAAAGTATGGTCCGCCTACAGATCACAGGATACTGAATGTAGCGGAAAATGACCAAAACAAGGTAGAAGGAGATATAAACGAATCTCAGAGTCGTATAAGAATTACCTGTGGAGAGAAGCCTAAGAAGAGAAAATGTAATGGCTGGAAGCATTGTCCTCGTGGGCGGTATACCGAACGTTAAAAACATTTGCGTGTTAATGCAAATATTCACAAATTCAAAGGTCACATTTATTTAGCAGATAAGGGATGAACTACTAAAATCTTGATATAGGGAAATGTTTATATTTATAATTTTGTGCCTACTACAAATCTAAAGTTACTAACAGCATAAACTGATAAATTTACGGAGAAAATTTCGTGTCTCACATGAACAGGGGTGTCGCTACAGGAAGAAAATATTTTATCATCCGATAAGGTTACTCTACTCCTGTCAAAGTCGACATATTCTGTTGAAAAAGCCATGCGGTCACCCCTCTGATAATCGGTTAATTGCTGCTTTATGACAGCTCTCCGACAGTATAATTCGACGTCTTTCGGTCTCCTCGTAACAGTCTTTCCGCTGCCGGGAAACTGAGATAGCGCTTTCAGGGCACGGCTACTGAGGAATGGATTAGCACGTATATTCGCCAAAACACGTTGATCATCTGCTGCGGTAGACACACGGAGCCGTCCACTTCCTCTTTTCCGCCCTATACAGCCCCTTTCCATGTATCCTTTCCACCAGCGTCTAGCTGTTCTTGCCGATACTCCACACTTTTCTCCAGGTTCTGATGCCGAATAGCTGCCATGCTCAGTCAGTGCAACCACACGCACACTACTCTCTCGATTCCACTGCGACTGCATTGCGACAGTTGCCCTTGTGATGCTACTACGTGTTTATAAAGAGAACCATATCCAACTCAGTGGAGAAAGGAAGACTGACAAAATAAATGAATATCTTTTTTCAGTTATCTGTCACACACAAATATAAACTTCATGAAAATGCTATGTCAAGGCTCACTATTAAGAAAGAAACGACAGTCATTAGGCTTGATATTAAACGAAGGCTTTGTTTGATAATCTTGTGCTGATGCTGTCTGAATATATTATGCAGTGGATAAAAAACGGTTTGGTTTTGCGACCTAACTCTCGAGGGGGTCTGCTTAATGAATTCCAAGCAAATACACAAAAATTAACTCAGGAAGGGTTCGAACAACTACTTTCATACAGAGACATGCATTTGTAATCTGCTCATCGTTTAGGGACCAAACAAGAGGATAACATCACGGAAACAATGATCAGGCTACTTAATATATAATAGAGCATACACATTTCAAGGAGGAAACTTATGAAGACACAGATTTCCTCGTTGTCCATATGTGCGGCATATCTTTCGTGTTCACGAAAGTAATATCCTGCTTTACCTCTTCTTAAATCTCAAATGAAATCAATGCCATGTGGAATCGAATATTTGTTGATTGCTTCTCTTCTTACTTCCATTCATACTAACATATTTCTTCATTCTCGTGGTAATTACGACATTCTATATGTATCCTGCAAAAGATTGCACGTGGACACATTCGACATCCAGGTGCAAAGTGTCTGATATCCTACATTATATTCAATTAAAATAAGCTTTCGATGTATTTTTACTTCGTTTGTATTTTGAGATGATTATGAACGTTACGGAAAATTATATCACATGCTTTATGCTGAAGAGAAACACTGAATCATCCGTTTTGCTTAGCCTGCGTTGTAATGATATAATGTTGGCGTCAACAGCCTTCTTCCACGCCGGAACCTGAAACTTAATTCATTCTGGATTAATGATAAGTGAATGCCTGAAATGTATACATAGCCCACAAGGCAACGTCAGAAACTATCAGGGGAGAACGCCGCATGAAAACCAAACATGCGCGCGCATTTCCCCTCTGAAGAACCGTATCGGACAATCACGACAAGCATTTCGCTAAAGAGCTGTCTCGTAAGAGAGCTGAGAATTGGCAGCACCGTAGCAAGTATTTGTCAACACTGTGAGAGTGCATTTACTTCCGGGTGTAGCCCGGCATTACGTCGCTAAATTCACTTGTAATTCATTTTTCACATCGAAGACTCATACGATATAATTCACTGTAAGATGAGACACTTAGAAAGAATATTTAATTTCTGGACTCCAACAACGGTATTCTTCACATAAGTAACACCTGTTTGTGTGTTTAATGTTGCGTTTTGAGGCTCAGGCAATATCGCAATGACTATAGTCCGCCTGTTGCCCCCAGTGTGTCGATAGCTCAGCGATTCCCTTATGCGTTGCGATGCTGGTGCTATATGAAATGGCAGTCCAACCTCGATGAAGGCCGCTGAACACAACGTTTCATTTTCCATTTTAACTAATGGCGTTGCAAACTGCTAAATCTGAAGAATGCCTTTACACACAAATCTTCTTGCAATTTCGACTTAGTAAATTATGTTAATATCATGAATGTCTGTTTTGCAAATGCCAAGGTGCTCCACTGTAAAATAGTTTCCGAAAAGATTCAAACATACTGTCAACGATCCGAATTTGAGTTTTATTCGTCATATTGGTCTAACATGTCAGGGGGTTGTTTATGAAGTGAACATGTAGATAAATATAGTTCCTCTCTTCTAAATTTTGTAATAGCATTTAACTCTAGACGTTTGCTGACACCGGCGTTAGCAGTACCTTTCCATTCTATGAAAGCTCAAAATCGATAACGTTTCCTGGTTTAAATCTGATGACCTTAATTATCACTTCCGATCAACGTCAAATACTTTATGAATCCATACATGGAACTCCAAACGTGCAGTTTTCCTGCACTGCTGCAGAGAAGGCATTGGAAGGTATTTACACAGTTTATCGCACAGACTCACCATAAGGAATGAAACAAGACTGTAATACACTTTACACCACAGATGCTCACTCTGGCTTGACGAAAACATCCGAATATTGGCCAAAAGTTGCACAAATAATGCACTTTGAAAGGAAAAAATTCATCGAATGTAGTGAGGTAGTTTAATTTTATCTAAGTCTGTCAAATTAATTTCGGACCATACGCAGCTCTTACCGATTAATGTAATACAGTCATGTACTGTGCGGCTGGTCCCGGCGGAAGTTCGAGTCCTCCCTTGGGCATGGGTGTGTGTGTTTGTCCTTAGGATAATTTAGATTACGTAGTGTGTAAGGTTAGGGACTGATGACGTTATCAGCTAAGTCCCATAAGATTTCACACACATTTGAACATTTTTGAAAGTAATACAGTACCCATCTACTAATCAGGGCGTCGGTCTATTTTGCTTTCGAGCGTGAATGGAAATCGTAGAAATTTTCTATGGCGCAACATTTAATAATAATAAAGCGTTTTAAATTATCAAAAGCGATGAGCGGTAGCAGGCGTTTTCGATAAAGAACAGGGGAGTGCTGCGCCGCTGCTGTCGCCACGACCGCTGCCAGTAGCCAGCAAATGGATCCCGGAGCTTTGCCACGTGCGACGTCCAGAGGAGGACACTCTGCAAGACATGTGCCGCAAAATGGTTACTGGATAAAAGGTGTGACAGAAAGTGAAAAATATTGAATCTGCATTACCATTCAAAAATGGCTGTGAGCACTATAGGACTTAACATCTGCTATCATTAGTTCCCTAGAACTTAGAACTACTTAAACCTAACTAACCTAAGGACATCACACACATCCATGCCCGAGGCAGGATTCGAACCTGCGACCGTAGCAGTCGCGCGGTTCCGGACTGCGCGCCTAGAACCGCGAGACCACCGCGGCCGGCCTATATTACCATTAAATTCACGTCATCAGCATTCAGATGGAAGAGTCTATAAAAATTTTTTGCACCAGCTAGTTTCGATCCACAGAAGTTGTAGACAGGAACAACGCACTGTACCGCTATACAACGTGCGTAAACAGTGTGTGATTTCTCTTACATTGGACAAGACTTTCTCCAAGAAGTGCCGCAGTCTACAGTGTTGCCAGATTGTGCAGATTGCCGGACTTAGAGAATTGGCGAGTTGGCCAGTTTATTTTTCCCATGTCGCGATCGGCGCCGACTTAGCCTCTGCAGCGGCCGGCCGCCGGTCGAGTTTTATGTCAAAGAGTGTGCCATCTGCAAACGAGTGCAGCACTCTATAGAGTGCATCGAAAGCTAACAATAGACGTGTCATTATGGAAGAACAAAGCAGAAAAACTGTGATAAATGGGTGCATTTTGCCACTTTAGTGTGACATACCACCTTCATCAACTGGCTTACTCGATTCCAATTATTTCTCAGGGGAGTACAACATATTCCTGAGTTGTAACAACATGATCCTGGCAAAGTCGAATACAACTATGACGGTTCCATAGCAGACATTAAGGATGGGCTGCAATACATGTATCAGATGGTGAAGTGTTTTAGTAAGAAGTGTAAGAAATGAAAAACGAAGGATGGACTGCTCCACATGCATCTGATGGCAAGGAGTTTAGTAAGAAGTGTAAGGAGAAGAAAAACGAATACTATGATCTCACTCAAAACCCAAAAGAGTTTAAGGCATGACACAGACTATTATTACATAACAAATGTATGAGAGGAGGGTGGTCAAATAGGTCCATGAAGAGGAGGTCCCTGTGTTGTAAGGCCTAATGAATCGAATGTTCAAATGGTTCAAATGGCTCTGAGCACTATGGGACTCAACTGCTGTGGTCATAAGTCCCCTAGAACTTAGAACTTCTTAAACCTAACTAACCTAAGGACAGCACACAACACCCAGGCATCACGAGGCAGAGAAAATCCCTGACCCCGCCGGGAATCGAACCCGGGAACCCGGGCGTGGGAAGCGAGAACGCTACCGCACGACCACGAGATGCGGGCGAATCGAATGTAATGCTGCAATTAACGAATAAGAAGACAAAAGCAGTGCATGCGAATAGATGAAAGGAGTTCTTTTAACTGTCGTCATGTGACGTTATTCTAAATTAATAAACAGAAGTAAAAGGCTAAATCCTGTTTTGAAATTATTTAAAGGAGGTCTTGGAAATAGGTGTTCTAGAGGTGCAGGCGACTGACCCACTGAGATTGGTGCTCTGAGACAGGCTGACACCCAGTCACTTTGCTGTCCTAGTCTAAATCTGACCTCAGTAATCACAGGAATGATTCCTAGACATATCAAACGAGGGATGCTACATGAAGACAAGTGTGTGACCATGTGCATGTGAATTGTGAATCAGCTAGTGGTGAAATCTCACGAAAAATGCAACCCCTAAATGAAATTATTCATAATCCCACTCTGCACCACCAGAACTAGAGGATCACAAATAAAGGATGGAAAAGACGTGATTATGTGTTGTACATACTTCTGTTTCAGGCCCATACTAATTATTTCAATGGAAAGATTTATGTATGATCGTTCAAATGTTGAAACAAAAGGGAAAATCATGTATTTGTGTATGCATAACTGCACACATAAGTATCTCATATAAGGAAGAAGTGTAAAATTAATGTCTAAGATTTGAGGAGAAATCTTCTCCCTGCGTGGTAGACGTAATGACTGAATACTGAAATGGTTAACGATTTGCTTCGTTGTTTGTACATTTCTCTACAGATACCTCTATGCGTTTGTTATTTCCTTGTGACATGCAACTAAAAGTAAGGGTTCGTTTAGAGCAATAGAATGTGACCCTTCGATAATTTCAGGACTGTAGTACCAAATGTTAAGTGCTAGTGTGGCCATTAGTTCTGGAAACTGATTGGGGAATCCCGTAAGTTTCATCTGCGTTTTACAGTTACTGAAGTTATAAACCAGTATTTGTGCTCTACAGCATCTTTATTATAAACACGTGAAGATGCAAACCAGTAAGTCAACCCAGAGACTCACCTCCTTACCATACCATCTCTTCCTCCTTAGCCAGACATACGATTCATTTTGTCCATGTTTACAGTCACAATCCCCTGAAAAATCTCAGCTTGATCGCATCGCCTTCCCACTATCGCATTCCAAGATATGGATGATCTTAAATTCTGTGTCACCCCTCTTCTGAGTAAGTACATTGCGACCCACATCAGTTTACCACAGAACCCTCGTCGTTAATCTGCAGGAGGATTCGGTCTCAGGCTGGCACACCTCTTTGAAATCCAGAAACTGCTTGCTAATATTCACTGTGTATCTATATAGGGCAGTCAGAGAAATAGTACGATTTCCATTCTTAAGGTTATCAACAATTCAGTCAGTTATTGTAACGCTGTCTGAAGGGAGAATTATTTACTTGATTTATAGGCCAAAGGAGATAATTTTACTTCTTGTACTTTTATTATTTTGATTAGCATGTCAATTACCCCATTCTCCCTAATCAATGGCATACTTTGTCTGGTGAAATATGTGTTACAGTCTTGGGCTCATAGATAAGAATCTATCTTGTGTCGGAAGTGAAACTTCAGTTCTTTCGATGGATGCAGTTTGATGACGAAAAGTGTACAAGACAATGACTAGACAAAATTGATTAAATTTTTTTTCATTTATGACAGTGTTACTGCATCTGATTATTGCTTTAGCCTTTTTTAATGTAGACAAACTGGATCATTGGTACACATTTATTTGGGGTTCACTTTGTTTGTGCTTGACTGTCTTAAACTTGGGTACATTACATTGATATTATGTAACAGTTTTTAAGATAGGCTGTAGCTACTACCTGGTAGTCGGTGGGAAGACATTGCCTGAAAAGTGACACTATTGGCCATAATCTTTCACTACTCATATCATGAAATTGTGAATTTCTATGTATTTGTGTTCGAATATTTTTTAATGTTACAAGCAGTACTGGTTTTCAGCCCTTTGCAGTGGAGTAGTATTCATGCAGTATATTACATGCTCAGTTTTCTAACTGGATTGCCTACCCAAATTCTCATTCAGCTTTACAGTTTCCGTGTGTCATACTTCTGCAGCCACCAGTGGGGGCTATGGGATGTCTGTTGGTAGTGGCTGTACGGTGGGCTGTGTGATGACCCCTGCAGTTGGTATGCTGATTTGAAGCCAGGCTGAGTGAACTTAACTTAAAATAAATGTATAGAAAATGTAAAAAGAGGGAAATTTCCTGAAGGACACTGTATTGTGTCAGTGAATATATACTTACCTTCATACATCGTTTTATGTCTTGTAAGAGCAGCATTAGAGTTATTTGAGTAATATATTATTGGAAGTTGCTATACAGTTGTTATTAATAGATAATAAACAGGTATTATGATTTTAGATGATAAGCATGTACCACTGTGGGAATATTGCTAGCAATGTCACTTTGTAATGAAATACAGTAGCTATTAATGCAGTAGTACTGAAGACACATGAGTAAATTCTGTCTGGGATCAGAACTAGTGTCATGTGAATATTTTTTAATAATGTCACACTGTACTTACAGACAGGAAATCATTACACCATCAGCACGATGGACACAGAAGTAAAAAATTTTATATGTGACATCCAGTTTGAGTCTAGCGACAGAGGTTGTGTGACAGTGATCTGGTAATGGTGATATTTATTGTAATTTGTAATAGGAGCAAAAATGCCTGCACCAAGTACTTTTTAATAATCCAATACTGTAGGAAACTGGTGTTTATTAGTACTGCACTATTTTTCGAATTTTGTTGCGTTTTCACGAAAGGAAGCATGCCTCTTATTACATACATTAGTTTATATATATCTCCTACTCTTTTGTTGTGATGCCACTAGACTATTTTTTTATTTATTTATTGTTTCGTGGGACCAAATTAAGGAGATGTCTCCATGGTCATGGAACGAGTCATTACATGAAATCATAACACGATAGGAGAAATAGACAAAATCAAATATAAGAAATATATTCAGGCGACAAATCGTAAGTTTCAATAAAGAAAATCATTAATGTAACACTGGAATTTGCTTAATTTTTCAGCTCTTCCAGGAGCACCTCGACAGAAGGAGTGAGCCATGAAGAAACTAATCAGTTTGACTTAAAAGTGCTTGGGCTACTGGTAAGATTTTTGAGTTCTTGTGGTAGTTATTGAAAATGGATGCAGCAGAATACTGCACTCCTTTCTGCACAAGAGTCAAGGAACTGCATACCACATGCAGATTTGATTTTTTGCCTAGTATTAACTGAGAGAAAGCTGCTAACTCTTGGGAATAAGCTAATATTGATATCAACAAACGACATTAAAGAAAATGTGTACTGTGAGGGCAACGTCAGAATTCCCAGACTATTGTATAGGGGTCGACAAGAAGTTCTCGAACTTACACCACATATAGCTCGAACAGCCCAGTTTTGAGCCAAAAATACCCTTTTTGAATCAGAAGAGTTACCCCAAAAAATAATACCATATGACATAAGCGTATGAAAACATGCAAATTAGAGTACTTTTCGTGCTGAACTGTCACTTATTTCAGATACTGTTCTAATGGTAAATAAAGCAGCATTTAGTTTCTGAACAAGATCCTGAGCATGGGCTTTCCACAGCAGCTTACTATCTATCCGAACGCCTAGGTACTTGAACTATTCCGTCTCGCTTATAATATGCTCATTCTGTCTGATCAAAATATCGGCTCTTGTTGAATTGTGAGTTAGAAACTGTAAAAACTGAGTCTTAGTGTGATTTAGCATAAAATTATTTTCCACAAGCCATGAACTTATTTCATGAACTACATTATTTGATACTGTTTCAATATTACACACAAGATCCTTCACTACCAAGCTCGTGTCATCAGCAAATAGAAATATTTTTGAATCACCTGTAATACTAGAAGGCATATCATTTATATAAATGAGAAACAGCAGTGGCCCCAGCATTGACCCTCAGGGAACGCCCCACTTAACAGTGCTCCATTGGGACTGAACAACAGTACCACTCTCAAAATTTCGGAGATTTACCTTCAGCTTTCTGTTCTTAAAGTAAGATGCTAACCAATTGTAAGCTACTCTCCTTTCTCCATAATGGTCCAACTTCTGCAGTAATATTTTGTGGTCAACACATTCAAAAGCCTTTGTTAAATCAAAGAAAACACCTAGCGTTCGCAACCTTTTATTTAATCTGTCCAAAATCTCACAGAGAAATGAGAATATAGCATTTTCCGTTGTTAAACCATTTCTAAAACCAAATTGTACATTTGACAGCAAATTATGTGAATTTAAATGCTCCAGTAACCTTGTATTTACAACCTTCTCGATAACTTTAGCAAACACCGATGGCATAGAAATAGGTCTAAAATTGTCAACATTATCCTTATCTCCCTTTTTATAAAGTGGCTTCACTACTGAGTACTTTAATTGGTCCAGAAACTGACCACTCCTAAAGGAAAAGTTACAGATATGGCTAAGTACTGGGCTAGCATACATAGAACAATACTTCAGTATTCTGCTAGATACCCCGCCATATCCATGAGAGTTCTTGGTCTTTAGTGATTTACTTATTATCTCAATCTCCCTCTTGTCAGTATCATGGAAGAGCATTTCAGATAACAGTCTTTGAACACTTTTTTCTAAGAGCGCTATATGATTCCCTGTTGAGGCTAGGTTACTGTTTAGTTCACCTGCTATATTCAGAAAGTGTACATATATGCGACTTATCAGTAACACTTAAATTCCCACTACATACTGATTCTATACCCTAGACCTGTCTCTGCAGACCAGCCACTTCCTTTACGACTGACCATATGGTTTTAATTTTATCCTGAGACTTAGCTATTCTATATGCATACCACATACTTTTTGCCTTCCTACTAACATTTTTAAGCACCTTACAATACTCTTTGTAATGGGCTACTGCATTTATATTTTGACTGTTTCTTACGTTTTGATATAGCTGTCACTTTGTTCTACTAGATATTCTTATCCCTCTAAACAGCCGCCGAGGCTCCCTGTTTGTGCTAGTACCCTGTTTTGAACGTTCTAACGGAAAGCAACTTTCAAAAGCACGAGGAAAGTCTTGAGGAAAGCATTATTTTTATCGTCTACTGTACCACCACTATAAATATATTGCCACTCTTCTTCCTTGATAAGATTTACAAAGGTCTCTACAGCAACTGGATCAGCTTTCCCAAACAATTGATAACTACATTTAACATGTGTTGCTGCACAAAAATCTTTTACAGATAAAATTTGTGCATCATGATATGAAAGGCCACTCACCTTTTTGCTAACAGAATGCCCTTCTAGTAATGAGGTATGAACAAAAATGTTGTCTATGGTTGTTCTACTGTTCCCTTGCACTCTCGTTGGAAAGAATACGGTTTGCATAAGAGTATATGAATTAAAGAGGTCTACCAGCATCCTTTTCCTTGCACAATCATTTATACAATTAATCTTGAAGTCACCCCATATAACTAACTTTTTGTATTTCCTATAAAGTGAACCAAGAACCTCCTCTAGCTCTAGCAAAAAGTTTGTGAAATCGGAGTGTGGGAATCTATAAATAACAACAGTTAGAAGTTTAGCTCCACTAAATTTAACCACACCTGCACAACATTCAAACACCTTTTCAGTGCAGTATTTTGAAACATCAATTAACACAAATGGGATGCATTTTTTCACATATATGGCTACTCCACCACACCGCAAAGAGCTCCTAGAAATGCTGCCAGCCAACCTGTATCCTGGTAAAGGAAACCTCTGAATTATCTCCTTATTTAAGAAGTGTTCAGATATACCAATAATTTCAGAGTCAACGTCTATAAGCAGTTTGTAGTGTCTCTTGCAGCGGTCTCTCCGCGATATTTTCAGAAATTTTATAAATTATATAACTCAGTACATATCTCGAAATATCTCTTCTTATCTTACCGATTCCTAAACTTTAATATACGATAATTATCAATGCAAAGTAGTTTGAAGCCCTATTATTCCTTGGATCGTCCATTTACTCCATGGAATAGCTTCTCTGCTATCTAGGTTTTCTCTTATGAAAAGAATTAAGAATATTTGCCGATTAGCCATGAAAGAAGGGGGATGTATATGTATGTATTGTTGAGCTAGTCGCCATCTTGATGAGATTCTGTATCAGAAGGAATTTAATGCATGCACTAAACTAAAGTAAGTGTGTTCGTGTATTATTTAACTGATTATTATTGACAGTGTCTGCTTACTACGCTGTGCTGCACGGGATCAGTTGGGAACGTCTGATTTACACTGGACGAACCTGCCGTTTTTGTATGCTCAAGATATCCAGTTACTTCAAATAAATAGGCTAACACGGTCTTACCAGCAGATCTCCGGTCTTCCTCATGTGATCACCGAATGTTAATAATTATTAGAAATGTTGTCAGGAGATCGATTGGCAATTTCGTCGCACTGAGACTTCGAAATTGCTTCACTGCCTTATGGAATTTAAGTTAAGCTTTATTTAATCAGGATAGAACAGTATTGACCTGTGCGAATGTGATAAGCCTGCTTTGTGAATGAAAATTCCCTCAACATACCCATGTTTTTACTATCCTGATCACTGAAGCTAAATGAGGCCGGTGTGAGAGAGGTTTTTAAATTTTAAATCCCACAAAAAAATATTAAAAGTTCACTAACTTTATCTCCAATACTTGGTATATTTTGATGGAATATACTAATTTCCTCATTACTCGGATACCTAAGCTTTGTCCAAAGTGGTTCCTCTGTTAGAGAGACTTCCCTTAAGCAGAAATACCTATCAGCTGACGTCAATCTAAAAAATGTTCAGCTCTAACACCCACTACTACCGGAATTTTCCAAGGAGTGATCCCACGACCACCACCTATGCTGTCACCTATAAGCTTTGCCAACATCCCCTTCCCATACCTGTTGAGGTGCAAGCCATGTCTAATGAAACCCGTCTACATCTACATCTACATCTACATCCATACTCCGCAAGCCGCCTGACGGTGTGTGGCGGAGGGTACCTTGAGTACCTCTATCAGTTCTCCCTTCTATTCCAGTCTCGTATTGTTCGTGGAAAGAAAGATGGTCGGTATGCTTCTGTGTGGGCTCTAACTTCTCTGATTTTATCCCCATGGTCTCTTCGCGAGATATACGTAGGAGGGAGCAATATACTGCTTGACTCTTCGGTGAAGGTATGTTCTCGAAAGTTTAACAAAAGCCCGTACCGAACTACTGAGCGTCTCTCCTGAAGAGTCTTCCAGTGGAGTTTATCTATCATCTCCGTAACGGTTTCGCGATTTCTAAATGATCCTGTAACGAAGCGCGCTGCTCTCCGTTGGATCCTCTCTATCTCTTCTATCAACCCTATCTGGTACGGATCCTACATTGCTGAGCAGTATTCAACCAGTGGGCGAACAAGCGTACTGTAACCTACTTCCTTTGTTTTCGGATTGCATTTCCTTAGGATTCTTCCAATGAATCTCAGTCTGGCATCTGCTTTACCAACGATCAAATGTATATTATCATTCCATTTTAAATCACTCCTAATGTGTACTCCCAGATAATTTATGGAATTAATTGCCTCCAGTTGCTGACCTGCTATTTTGTAGGTAAATGATAAGGGATCTATCTTTCTATGAATTCGCAGCACATTACATTTGTCTACATTGAGATTCAATTGCCATTCCCTGCACCATGCGTCAATTCGCTGGAGATCCTCCTGCATTTCAGTACAATTTTCCATTGTACAAACTCTCGATACACCACAGCATCATCTACAAAAAGCCTCAGTGAATTTCCGATGTCATCCACAAGGTCATTTATGTATATTGTGAATAGCAACGGTCCTATGACACTCCCCTGCGGCACACCTGAAATCACTTTTACTTCGGAAGACTTCTCTCCATTGAGAATGACATGCTGCGTACTGTTATCTAGGAACTCTTCAGTCCAATCACACAATTGGTCTGATAGTCCATATGCTCCTACTTGGTTCATTAAACGACTGTGGGGAACTGTATCGAACGCCTTGCGGAAGTCAAGCAACACGGCATCTACCTGTGAACCCGTCTCTATGGCCCTCTGAGTCCCGTGGACGAATAGCGCGAGCTGGGTTTCACACGACCGTCTTTTTTGAAACCCATGCTGATTCCTACAGCGTAGATTTCTAGTCTCCAGATAAGTCATTATACTCGAACATAATACGTGTTCCAAAATTCTACAACTGATCGACGTTAGAGATATAGGTCTATAGTTCTACACATATGTTCGACGTCCCTTCTTGAAAACAGGGATGATCTGTGCCCTTTTCCAATCCTTTGGAACGCTACGCTCTTCTAGAGACCTACGGTACACTGCTGCAAGAAGGGGGGGCAAGTTCCTTCGCGTACTCTGTGTAAAATCGAACTGGTATCCCATCAGGCCCAGCGGCCTTTTCTCTTTTGAGCGATTTTTATTGTTTCTCTATCTCTTTGTCGTCTATTTCGATATCTACCAGTTTGTCGTCTGTACGACAATCTAGAGACGGAACTACAGTGCAGTCTTCCTCTGTGAAACAGCTTTGGAAGAAGACATTTAGTATTTCGGCCTTTAGTCTGTCATCCTCTGTTTCAGTACCATTTTGGTCACAGAGTGTCTGGACATTTTGTTTTGATCCACCTACCGCTTTGACATAAGACCAAAATGTCTTACGATTTTCTGCCAAGTCAATACATAGAACTTTACTTTCGAATACATTGAACGCCTCTCGCATAGCCCTCCTCACACTACATTTCGCTTCGCGTAATTTTCGTTTGTCTGCAAGGCTTTGGCTATGTTTATGTTTGCTGTGGAGTTCCCTTTGCTTCCGCAGCAGTTTTCTAACTCGGTTGTTGTACTACGGTGGCTCTTTTCCATCTCTTACGATCTTGCTTGGCACATACTCATCTAACGCATATTGTACGATGTTTTGAACTTTGTCCACTGATCCTGAACACTATCTGTACTTGAGACAAAACTTTTGTGTTGAGCCGTCAGGTACTCTGTAATCTGCTTTTTGTCACTTTTGCAAAACCGAAAAATCTTCCTACCTTTTTTAATATTTCCATTTACGGCTGAAATCCTTCTGATAGACTCCACCGACACCACTGAAATGTGATCCATGCCTTCTGTCATCAGCGCACCACCAAGTCTCATGTTATTGTGCCTGACGGCTGTATTAAGATGAGGCCGATCGTGACGCTGAAACAGCCCCACGAAATGTACATTCCTGTTGCCAGTCTGAGTGGCTATCTTTCCCAGGTCACCATCTATGTCATACTCCCCATTCCTACCAATACTGTTACCAGCCCCACCCACAATCACTACGGCTCCTCTTTAGTAAACTCCCTACATAACCCCCCCCCCCCTATGTTAACAGTCACCTGAGCCAATCCTGCATTAGGCTTCACAATGCTGGTGACCGGGCATTCACTCCCCAACACTTCCTGCAACTGCTGGCCGACACCTCTGCCATGAGAACTACCTAACAGCAGAACCTCTTTCTTTCTCTTCGACTTTGCACCTGTCCTAGCCATCATATCTTCTGAGGTCTGCTGCATACTTTCTACATCTACAGCTACTAGAGATTCCTCTCCACTAGACTCTGACAGTTGGTCATATCTATTGCAAACACCTATAGTAAAACTATCTGAAAATCTCCTTCTCCTAGCAGATCTCTTGCCATCAGCCAGCTCCCATTCCGCAAGCCCCTTCTCCCTCCTCATCCTATCTAGCTCCTCCTGTGCGTTTTTCAGCTGCACCTGAAGGGCTGCTGCTCTATCAACTTACTTTTGCTACATACACTGCAGTTCCAGGAGAGGATCTTACCAGAATGCCCACTGGCTTCCCCACTGCATTTCCCCCAGTGAAAATAATTCGAACACGTCTCACACCGCAATCCATTACTCACGAACCTACGGCAAATCCCACACTTCTCACTCATGGTAAAATTTAACACTTATTGAAACACGAAAACTACTTTATTTAATTTCCGCTACTACAATAAGAAGATGTTAAAAAACTGACTACAATAATCACAAACTTACTCTACAAGGGAAGTAACTACTATTATTAACGGTATTAATCAACAACAAATGAGAAAATAACAAAAGACTAAGACAGAACGAAAATCAAACGTCTGATGACGCAGTAACGAAACTGAAAACAGTTCCCAAAACGCTCTTCTGATGTTATTTCACCAGAAAACACCAGGAACACCGGTTGAAGACTACTTAAGTTCCTAAATAAACCACTATACACAAACAATTAATTAGTACTTAGCTTTCGATGCGCCACTACAGCTGCACTTGGTCATCGCGGACTGTAAACACAGGTAAGAGGTTAAGTTGCTCGATACGAAACACAAATATAAGATCACAACCCAAGAAAGGCAGAGGTGAATGAAGAAACCACTAATAAGCCACTTATATAGTAAATATTATCACAAATACCGTTAAAATATGTGTCTGAAACCTAAAAGTATATAAAAACTTAGAGAGTGATCTCACACGCAATCACGCGCTTATGACTTCACACCACTAGTTACAAGTACTACAAAAATATGGGCACAGTATGGGTACAAAGAATGAGTAGAGGGTTTATTTTTTTGTATTCTTTATTTTAAAAGTAGCGAAAATTCCTGTGTTGGATGCCTTTTGGTTCCACAAACTTTTGTTAGACTGCTAATCTCGTGTTAGTACGTCTGCCACCTCCTGTTGGTTCCTGGACCTGGCGATGTCCAATGGGGTTAGCTCGGTGTTTTCCCTGGCCCCGCTGTCGGCTCCGATGTCGAGCAGTGCTTGCGCCGCCTCTGACTGGCCTTCGCGTGCCGCCAAGTGCAGTGGCGTCCACCCCCACACATCCCTGGCGTTGGGATCGGCAGAGGAGTCCGCCAGCAACCGCACCACACCCGGGCTGCCTCCTATGGCAGCCATGTGCAGAGGCGTGTAGTCCTCGTTGTCCCTAGCGCTCACGTCTGCTCCAGCATCGAGAAGAGTCCTCACCGCTTCGACGTGCCTGTTCCGTGCCGCAGTGTGCAGTGCAGTCCTCCCGTAGATGTCCTTTCCGTCTATGTCTGCCCCTGCCACCAGCAGAGCTCTCAGCTCTTCCACTCGCCCGTGCTTGGCTGCTTCGATCAGCTTCATGCATTTCTCATGTCCTGAAAGGCTCCTGCACAAAACAGATAAATCTCACTTTGTACTACAGACACCGACCCACACACCCACCCACTCACCCACTCACTCTTACACACACACACACACACACACACATACACACACACACACACACACACACGCACACACACACTGTCTACCTAAATTCTTGTAGCTGTAATTTGTCTGAAGGCACACGGAGTAAATACATGCTTCATGAACTTGTCTCGATTGCTGTTCTAAATGCTGCTCTAAGTCGATCTTTGTTTTCTCGAAGACACTAGAGACCACGTGCTGATCATGTACATACTGAGAAATGTAACAAACTCGCTGCAATTACTCAAATAGATAAGACTTACATTTTGGTACTACAACATGAGTGTTGCAGGTCCTCCGGTGTTAAGATAAAGGCATGACAGACTTCACACATCTCTTCAAATTAATTTTAATCGATATTAAACACTTACATTGCGATACATTTAGGCAACTTTGGTGGTTTGAACATTGTACATTGTTACAGAAATCATCGTATTACAAAGAACGTTACAGCAAAGGAACATTTTTATGATGTACAATGGCTTGTAAATTTCAAAAAAATATATTAAATGCCAAGCAAAATGCTGCAGAAGGGAGGATCAAATGGAAAATTAGAAAAGACACTGAAAATGACATTCAATTTGATTTTTGTATTTAAAGTTTATTTCTAAATCATCCACACAAGCAACGCATGTTCCCATAGAGGGTGGCTGATTCATGAAGCCATCCCACACATTGAATCCAACGAGAGGTAGACGACGTTTCTTGATTAAGTTCAAGGCACTCTACACATTCGATTTCCGCAAAATTTAAATCATCTGAGGAAATATTGAGTAGGGAAATACCATCATCATCTCCTTCTGAAACTGTGTCTTCAAACTGGCGCTTCTTTGATGTTCTTTTTCCTCTGGGTTTGAGGATTTGATTTTTTTAACTGCTACATTTTTTATGCACAGGCTTTTCCTTTCTTCTTTCCTTCAGTGATTTTTCCATCTTAACATCGCTATAATGTCGTCGCATGTTAGATTCATTGCTGACTGTTTTCTTTTGGATTTATTTCTCTGAGGTAGTGTAGGAACATGTGAAATCTGTTCCTGCAAATTCATCGAGTTTCTCCACGAGAATTCATTAAATTTTTATTGAAACAGCACTTTCCATGTGCAGCTGATCGAACAGTACGAGTTTATGAAATGTTTGCAAGTAAAAGGGTGTCCTGTTAACAAATTTGTTTCAGACGTTAGCGATGATGGCTGATTTGGAGTGAAATCAATAGAGACAGATTTTGTAGTTGGGAATTCTGTCTCAGTATTATTAATGTCTGAAACAAATCTCATGCTTAGAAATTGCTGCTCTCTCAAGCCGTATTGTTTCAGTAGCTCTAAATCTGGATATGCCAGTCTGAACAGACGCAGAAAGAGTCTACACTTTGAAGAGCAACTCTCCAAACTGCTGACTTCTAAGTCTTTGCATGCAATTATTGGCAATCCATGTATGTCAAGTCTCTTTAAAGTATGATTTTAGCGGCGTGAAAAACGATCAATCTAGTGGCTACAAGAAGTGTGTCATATGGCTAGGCAAACAAACTATCGACACTTAGTTTCCAACAGCTAGAACCCAGAAGGGGACAGGATTCGTATGAGAGGCATAACCCTCTAACAGAAACAGAACAGGGCCAGGTGGCTTCCTAGGAAGGAAATCGTTTTTGAAACAATCCATGAAAATATCAGTGTTGAGATAAGCGGTTCCTCCTCTCATAACAACAACTGATCCTGGAGGCATGTTGTCTTCAGCCTCTAGTTGTTTGTTTGTCCCTTTGTAAAAGCAGTGAGGTGGTAAGAAATTTCCTTCCGCATGGCAGCAGGCCTCTCCACCCGAAGCAGAAGTAATAACATGGATATAACATTGCTTATTTGTTGATCAGTTTTTGTCTACGTTGTAGATACTACGTGCTTTATCCAAATGCCCATTTTCTGTCAATGTTTCTTTCACTAGATCGAAGAAACGATTAGC
The DNA here is from genome assembly GCF_023864275.1 of Schistocerca cancellata. Classification (NCBI taxonomy): domain Eukaryota; kingdom Metazoa; phylum Arthropoda; class Insecta; order Orthoptera; family Acrididae; genus Schistocerca; species Schistocerca cancellata. The sequence goes on from NC_064627.1 coordinate 845,504,488, forward strand.
TTCATTTCTATTCATTCCAATCGCTCTGGCAACAGAAAGTTCTCACGGTTTCCTGATGCTTAAGTCTGCAATAAGTTCTAAAAGCGAAAGAAGTCAATCCTTCCCTGTATTTTTCTTTTCGTGATTGAATTCATTTTTCAATCGAATCTGATCAACAAAACTGAAAGCCATTTGCTTGAGGTCTGATGGTTTGGGAGTAAAGACACGTGCTTGGAATTTCTTTACATGGGTAACTAATTTCCTTTCTGCATCTTCATCCACGTATGAATATGGTCCACACGCTGTTTTCTTGAAATAGCTTGTAGCAGATCTTCTCCTTAATGTTCATTCCGGAATATTTTTCAGTCGAGCTGCTTTCCATTTTGCATTACCTTACTCTTTGAATGGTATCATGGCCTCGATCAAAACTTCTGCAGTCCATTTTTCCCTGTCTGTTGTCCTAAAGTATTTTCTAGGCATTTTCCTGTAAAACAGAATTGTATGCACTCCTGTTAGGATTGCAAGAATTGCAGCATCTGTCTCACAGTAAGGGCGTGTCAACTGTCCAACTGTCCGTTTTCATAGAGACAGATGTCTTGCCGCTATTTTCACCAAACGTGGTAGCGAAAGAAGCCGTTACTAGACCCATATAATCTACCACGTATCTGTGTTGTGTGATGTCCTTAGGTTAGTTAGGTTTAAGTAGTTCTAAGTTCTAGGGGACTGATGACCATAGATGGTAAGTCCCATAGTGCTCAGAACCATTTGAACAATTTCTACCACGTATCTATTGGACGATCTAACTGCTAGGCCCTTATCTATTAGTGCATACTATTAAAAAGGAATCGTGAAAAATTTCCTTGACTTACCTTGGTCTCAGATTTCTAATTTCTTAAATTTCTCCTCTATTTTTCACTACTGAAGTACAAAAACTTGCAAATAAGTTGATCTCACCAGCGCTTACAACAACAATGAGCGTCGCATGCACAACGATGTCCACCAAGGAATTTCGTGGACGTGCGCCGTCAGTCACCCAAGTCTTTTACTTTAACTGTTCCTTATTGTTTATTAAATAAGGCCATTAACAACTAGTTTATTTCACAATTATCCAAATTGTAATACAAAGTTTGGTAAATCCAACAGCCACCAATCAATCAAAAACTTTCTGCTTCTCCAAAGAAGCAGCTGATTCATCTGAACGTCATACACTTCATACCCTCAAAATGGATCTTACTGTTATTATAACTGTGTCGAAAGCTTGTTGATCTTTTCTGTGTAATGATGACGCATAAAAAACAAATTCTGAACGCCTGTACAGTGGGCAACAGCATGGCTGTCTCTTTGAGTCCCATAGTGCTGTCCTAGGCATGGCCCTATTGAAGGTGTTGCGCCTTTTCCCTTCTCTAGAGTTTGCACCGCTTCTCACGGACCAACAGTCGGATTTAAGATTACTAGCGATGTTGCCACTTATTTTAGATCACACAGAGCACTCAAAAAGGTCAAGGTCACAGACAAAGATTCAAAACAATCCTACAAAATCGAGTCAGATCCTCAGTTATGGATCTTGGCAATTTGGTTTGGTGCAGCCAAGTTGGATGACATAGACAGCTGCCGATGTAAAGGAAAGCAGATGCGAACTGATTAGGTTCAGTGATGCTGCAAGACCTTTATCCTACCACGTTATGTCATTATTACTGTGCATTTTCTGTAACCTGCTCTTTAATTAGGAACTGCTTGCCTCATCAGTACTTCTACTACAAGAAGCCCTCTGCTCAAGTCGACTGGTGTTCTGGATTGCCGAGTTACCGGATGTCTGTACTCTGTTAGGACAATCATATGCATACTACCGTGCCTCAGTGTTTTTGTCTGTTGGAGCAGAACTCCTTACTCTAAATCTGCAGTTTAAGCTCCTCCAGAAGTCACCTACAGTAGCAGGATATAGCGTTTTGTATTCGAGTGGTCACAGGAGCAGGGAGTAACGTCAGCCTGTAGCAGTGTGCCTGAGCTGCGAACCAAGGACATCCTCTCCTTGCACTCAAGTTAGTTGTGGCAGAAGACGCTGCATCTGACAGTTTGATGTAAGGCGTTCCAGGCACTGATTTTGGTGGGTATAATAAATAACTTGTAGACCACAACTAGAATCGTAATTTCATTCTTAGAATGAACAGTCAGCTTAACCTTCTTTTTTAACAATTCAATGTTTGTCGAATTCACTTAGTCGACTTCTGCTGTATGCGCTTTTCATTCTTCGAATATCTTTCGTTATTGGTTTTTGGACAATGTGGAAATCCTAGCATGTTTCTGTGGTTCTGTTTCTGCTACACTACTTCTATGCTGGCATTCATCATTCAGTGGCCTGTTCACAAGTTGTGTTCCACCAACTATTGCATTTCCTTGAACATTGTCTTCAATGCATTAATGCAATACCTTTTGAACTACCTTCTCATGGTCTGTTCTACTTTTTGTTGTATTTTCTTTAATTTCTACAATATTTTTTTGTTTTTGGTTATTTTCAGCTTTTCGGTTTCTGGTATTATAATTTTGTTGTGTGTTAACTTGCTGTTTCTTGGTACTGGCAACGTGTTTACTTATAGCAGGTGATGATCAAAATCTAAAAATACTTTCATCTTCCAGAGTTATAAATTTCTCGTGTAGTTTTTTTTTTTTTTTTTTGTCATGGCTACATAGTCTATTTGGAATTCTACCCATATGTTTAGGGCGTTTTGCAGGTTGTGAGAGCTCGTCTTGGACCTTGATTCAGTTGTAGTAATATAAAAGTAAATATTTTGACACTAATGTCTGAGATGTTCCCCTTTCTTCATTGTGCGTTAGTGCACTGTGTGTGGGCTTAAGATTTGCTTTTACTCTTTACCTTTATCTTGTTGTGCGTTAACGTCCCCTAATATAATTGTAAAATACCTTTCTGTTATTTTGTTTGTGGTTTCTTCGATGTCTGAAAAAGTCTTTGAATTCTTGTGGTTTCTATTTATTGGAACATTTTGTCATTACACGTACATTGGTGACTGTGCAACTTTTGTTTCCATATTTGAAGCCAGTTTTCATATTGTTTCCCATGTTGAATGGTTTTTGTCTGTGATACTCGTCTCTTGTTTTGTGAGGAATATGATGTGAAATTTTTCTGGCTCGTTCGTAAGCTGCTTAATTTTACCAAGTTAGAAAAATTATTTTCGTTGAATGTGTCACTATAGACTTTGTGAAGATGCTTCGAGAATCTCCGACTCTGCACCCTCTGATGTTATTCCAGTTCTCCCAGAAGTACAGCACGCTCACTAGGGCCAAGGACAGAGGATATCTTTCCTGTTTATCTATCACATTTGTTTCAAATGGAAGTTGGTTATGGTGATATCTGTTGGAGATCACAGTTACTTAGGACATCATTTTTGAGACCAAGACGTATTTCTCATATCATCACAAACTTGGTGAACGGACTCTCACCACTAGCTAAGGGATGCCAGGACAGAAGTTAATGGGTTTAGGCCTGTGTTAGTATTTGGTCTGCCTTGGGTATTTGATTACCACATTACCACATACATCTGGGTGGCTTTCCCTTCTCCGCCAAATGGGGGGGGGGGGGGGGCGAATCCCAACGGAGGATACTTCTGTCGTAGGCTGTTTTATAAGGTATTAGTATGATGAGATGCAGGTACATAAAATTAATACTTGACTTCTAGACATCGTTTCGAATCACACAAATACAGTGGTCCTCAAACGCGTGTGGCTGGGCACACAAATTAACAATATGTTCTCTGAAGGAACTGTTTCTGTTTATTCTACTTTCATCGTCAGAGAGTGTAAAAATATTCAGTACAACAGATCCTGCAGCCATACCACCGAGTATCTTCCATCTTCTAAAACTGTGGATGTCTTACAGTTCCCTCAACCTCCAAGTAAAATTGCTTTTCCACCACGTCACTACAATACATACTGTATTTACTTTTCAATGGTCTGTATTTGTAAGAGAATATATCTGCTGTGTGATTGTGAACTTTGAGTGTTTGTTATTTTAATTAAGACTGCATGCAATTTACGTTTAAAGCAATTGTTTGCAACCTCACATGACCTGTGATTTCTTTATGTAAGGTATTTTGTTCGTACCTTCAACTGCCTATTGCCCATCAATGATTGAGGTCTTCAATTTGTTCACTCTTCAATTTCTTCACCTTGAACATAATTATTGTTCCCAGAATGAGAAGCTTTTTGCTTTCTTTCCCAAGTGTGGTCCTGGTTACTTTTGTTTTACTTTGATCTCCTCGTCAGATTTTGGACTTATCTCGATTTTCACTAGTGCTTTTGTGCCGTTAATTTCTTATGTTTCTGTGTCTTGTTTCTAAATCCAGGCTTCTAATTAGTTTTATGTGCCATTCTCTTCTGAAATTCTGCTAATTTCGATTTCAGTATGTGCTACACAGTTTAAAGTCAGCATGACTGCCCGGATTTCCCAGTTATAGCGAGTGGAATCCTTAACTGCAGCATGCCTTGACGGCTGGCTTCTGCTTCCACTGTGATTGATGTCTCCACGAATTATTTCCAAACTCTTCCTACCACCAGAGGATTTCATATACATCTATCATACAGCACAAAATTACAATCCTCTACACATTATGTACAATCACTAATAGTGATGTCGTCATAGTAATAATGACAATAACTGTGACATTAATTACAATAATGGAAATCCCGTGTGGCTAGATCCTCCTGTCGGGTAAACCGTTCGCCTGGTGCAGGTCTTTCGAGTTGACGCCACTTCGGCGACTTGCATGTCGATGGGGATGAAAGGGTGACAACACAACACTCAGTCGCTGAGCGGAGAAAATCTCCGACCAAGCCAGGAATCGAACACGAGTCGTTAGGCATGACTTTCCGCCGCGCTGACCTCTCATTTACCAGGGGCGGACACAATAATGATATAAGAAGAATTTCTCTCTGTACTGCATAGATGTTTCATAATATAGTGAGTTCTGCGAAAAAGAAATTTAAGTGGTCTGGATCGACTAAGATTATTGGACCTGAGTCAGCAGCTCGTGGTCTTGCGGTAGCATTCTCGCTTCCCGAACACGGGGTCCCGGGTTCGATTCCTGGCGGGGTCAGGAATTTTCTCTGCCTGGTGATGACTGGGTGTTTTGTGTTCTCCATCATCATTTCATCATCATTGACTCGCAAGTCACCGAAGTGGCGTCAACTAATAAGGGCTTGCAATACGGCGGCCGAACTTCCCCTGCATGGGGCCTCCCGGCCAACAATGCCACACGATCATTTCATTGGGCCTGAGGTAGGAAGGAGGGCTGTAAAACGGCAACGAGTGCGTATAGTGACAATGGTAATCTCATTTTTGCCTCAGTAAATATGTGGTTATCTGTCTTCTGATGGTGGCGATGTTATTTACTTCATTTAGTAATGCGGGAGGCTGTTCCAAATTCAGGTTCCTGGTGCTAAGCTGGACTCCAAGAAGATGGCTGGCTGATGAAATGGGACAGCAACGATTTTGATCTGTTTGAAAGAGGTTTTTCTACCATGCAGTTCAGACAAGCTCGTTGAGATTGAAGACAGATACGAGGAACAGTGTTTGTTGGTAAGACAGTACAGAAGACAGAGCATATGGAAATCTCTTTGCTTGTCTGCGTAAAGCCAGTAAATATGTGCATATGGTGGTGAAATGTGATCAGAGAGTCAAACGTCATAGATATAACGAACACACCCATTCATAGCTAGTCACAAGTGCCATGAGCTTTCTCAGAAAAATTTGCAGAATAACAGCAGTGTAATCAATAATTCGGTCAAGTAGGAAGCCCTTTTATGTTTTTGTACGGCATGAAGAGAATGCTTTCTTGCACATTGGAGTCATGTGCTCAGGTCACTTGAGATGTTCATCTGTTATTACGCCTAGACTCTTTGTTGAAGAAGAGAATTTCATATTTACCACATTTAGGATATTTTGGGCGAATCGGCCAAGAGTGTCCAACCTATACTGCATGGGTTTTGGATGGGTTGAGCTCTAGATCTGATTATTGATCGTAACACATGGATAGCGGTCCCTTTAGTCATACTGTGAATGTGGAAAGTGACGTGTGTACCGGCGGAACTCACCGGAATGGAGAGACATCGCTGACGTCGGCTGGGGCGGCGCCATCGTCATCTGGGAGGGGCGTCTGGTCGTGGTCGTCGGGCCAATGAGCGGTGCTTCCCTCTGTGGAGGCTGGCATGCTGCACAGAGAGGCATCATGTGATGTGCGAGGATGGCCCGTTGGAGGCTTGAGTCCTCCCTAAAGTATGGGCGTGTGTGTTGTTCTTAGCATAAGTTAGTTTAAGTAGTGTGAAAGCCTAGGGACTGATGACCTCAGCAGGTTGATCTCTTAGAAATTCATACACATTTTAACATTTTTGATGTGCAAGGAGGGCGAGGTCAGGTGGAAGCCAGGGGCTTCTTGCTTTCCGGAGTACTGCCCATGCACAAACGATGCAGCACACCCTGCTGATGATAGTAGAGCGGCTTTTGACAAGCGACTTACCATCGACCTAATCGGTTTATGCACTGCTTCTCCAGGGTTCCACCCTCTCGCCCCCACCAGTAGCTGAGCATATGAAACTACAGCTCCATTAAATTTCAAGTGTGCAGCTGAGTAAGTTTAGCTTATGCTTCTAATATTTCGGCTGTATATCACTCAGCCACCTTCAGAGTGAGCTGAGAGACTGGGCTCAAGTTCCAATTTCTTTTTTGTAATTTCATTCTCCGGCTAGGCAGAGGAGGGCTGGCAGTGGAACAAATGGTTCAAATGGCTCTCAGCACTATGCGACGTCTGAGGTCATCAGTCGCTTAGAACTTAGAACTAATTAAACCTAACTAACCTAAGGACATCACACACATCACACACAGGATTCGAGCGTGCGACCGTAGCGGTCACGCAGTTCCAGACTGAAGCGCCTAGAACCGCATGGCCACCTCGGCGGGCTGGCAGTGGCACAATCCACCGCTCTTCTATCAAGTGATACACAATAAAAAGACGAAACGGGACACATAAAAAGAACCAAAAGGAGGGACATAAAAACATAAAAATGGGAAACAGTAGGGATTAAAATATACATTTACATGGAGACATTCACTGTGGAACAGTTAAAAAAATCGACATAAGGATAAAAAAAAGTTGGCGATTAATGTAGCATGTAAACTACACTAAAGTCACACACACAGGCTAAAAGTTGGCCACATTATTAAAGCATTCCAGAATGAAGACACTTTAAAATCACTGTAGTAGATGGAGCACACATGACAAAGAGGTTTTCAGAAGGGACCTACCTCAGTAGGGGAGGCATGAGAGGACGGGAAAAGAGAGGCGAGGAAGGGGCAGTGGTGGAGGGGGGTCAGAAGGGCTAGGATGAAAACAAAAGGAGGTCAAGGAGCGCACCAAGGGGCCGGGCATGACAGGGTGGGAGAGGGAGAGGGAAGTCAGGAGGAAGCTTAGAGACACAGAAGTGGTGCACTGGAAAGGGAGGGGGGGCGGGGGATGGAGGAAAAAACTGCTCAAGGGAAGGGAAGAGGAAGGGAGAGAGAGCCCTGAGGAGTGGGAGGGGGGGAAGGCAGGGTTACAGTTGGTAGGAGGTTAAAATGGTTCAAATGGCTCTGAGCACTATGGGACTTAGCAGCTCAGGTCATCAGTCCCATAGAAGTTAGAACTACTTAAACCTAACTAACCTAAGGACATCACACACATACATGCCCGAGGCAGGATTCGAACCTGTGACCATAGTTGTCGCGCGGTTCCAGACTGAAGAGCCTAGAACCGCTCGGCCACCCCAGCCGGCTTGGTAGGAGCACATCATGCTGTAGGAGTAGGTGCTTAAAGTTGCGTTGTGAAAGGTGATGCAGGGTGTGGAGATGGAGAGAGGGCGGAACACATCTAGATCTACATCTACGTGATTACTCTGCTATCCACAATAAAGTGCCTGCCAAAGGGTTCAGTGAACCACCTTCATGCAGTATCTCTACCGTTATATTCTCGAACGGCACATGGGGAAAACGAGCACTTAATATATCAGTGTGAGCCCTCATTTCTCTTATTTTATTGTGATGATCATTTCTCCCTATGCAGGTGGCTGCAAACAGAATGCTTTCGCAATCGGAGGACAAAACTTGTGATTGAAATGTCATGAGAAGATCCCGTCGCAGCGAAAAGCGCCTTTGTTTTAATGACTGCCACTCTAGTTCATGTATCATGTCTGTGGCACTATCTCCCCTATTTCGTGATAATACGAAACGAGCCACCCTTGTTTGCACTTTTTTGATGTCATCCATCCATCCCACCCATGTGGATCCCACAATACACAGCAATAATCTAGAATAGGGTGGACAAGGGTGGTGTAAGCAGTCTCTTCAGTAGACCTGTTGCACCTTCTAAGTGTTCTGCCAATGAAGGGCAGGCTCTGGTTTGCTCTACCAACATCATTATCTATGTGATTGTTCTAATTTAGGTTATTTGAAATTGAAATTCCTAAGTATTTAGTTGAATTTACAGCCTTCAAATTTGTGTGATCTATTGCGTAGACCTAATCGAAATTTAGCGGAGTTCTATTAGTTCTGGTTTGCGTAACTTCACACATTTCTTTATTCATGGTCACTTGTCACTTTTAGCATCATACAGATATCTCATCTAAATCATCTGATGACTTTACAAGACGGTAAATCACAGCATAATCTGCAAACAATTCTAAGAGTGCTACTCAGACTGTCTCCTATGTAGTCAGTATAGACCAGGAACAATAGAGGGCCTATAACACTTCCTTGGGGAACGCCGGATTCTCGTCTATTACTACGAACTGCGACCTTCCTCACATTTAATCAGGAACAATAGAGGGCCTATAAAACTTCCTTGGGGAACGCCGGATACTGTTTCTGTTTTACTAAAAATGGTTCAAATGGCTCTGAGCACTATGGGACTCAACTGCTGTGGTCATAAGTCCCCTAGAACTTTGAACTACTTGAACCTAACTAACCTAAGGACATCACACACATCCATGCCCGAGGCAGGATTCGAACCTGCGACCGTAGCGGTCGTGCGGTTCCAGACTGTAGCGCCTTTAACCGCTCGGCCACTCCGGTCGGCCTGTTTTACTAGATGACTTTCCGTCTGTTACTACGAACTGTGACCTTTCTCACATTTAATCAGGAATCCAGTCACACCACTGACGCGATATTGGCTAGAAGACGCTCGTGGAGAACGGTGTCGAAAGCTATCTGGAAACTTAAAAATATGGAATCAATTTGACAACCCCTGTCGATATCAATAATTACTTCATGAGTATAAAGAGCTAGTTGTGGTTCGCAAGAACGATATTTTCTAAATCCGTTCTGACTACGTGTCAATAAATCGTTTTCTTCGAAGTACTTCATCATGTTCGAATACAGTATATGTTTCAAAACCATGCTGCAAGTCGACGTTAGTGATATGGGTCTGTAACTCAACGGATTACTCCTACTTCCCTTTTTGGGTATTGGTGTGACTTGAGCAATTTTCAGTCCTTAAGTACTGATCTTTCTGTGAGTGAGCTGTTGTATATAATTGCTAAAAATGGAGCTATTGTGTCAGCATACCCTGAGAGGAACCTGACTCTTATACAATCTGGACCAGAATCCTTGCCTTCATTAAGTGATTTAAGCTACTTCGCCACAACGAGGATATCTATTTCTATGTTTCTCATCTTGGCAATTGTTCTTGATTGGAATTCGCCGTTGTCATCTCGCACTGAAGGTATTGATTGCGTCTTGCCACTGTTGTGCTTTATGTATGACGTGAATCTCTTTGGGTTTTCTGCCAGATTTCGAGACAAAGTGGAATTTACTGAAAGCATCTCGCATTGAAGTACGCATTATATTTCGAACTTCTGCAAAACTTAGCCAGTCTTGGGGATTTTGAGTTCTTTTTTAATTTCTTCTGCAACAGCGATCTGACCTGTTTTGTGTACCATGGCGGATCAGTACCATCACTTATTAATGTATGTGGTATATATATCTCAACTGCTGTAGATACTATCTCTTTGAAATCATTCCACAACTTCTCTACGCTTACATGATCAGATCGGAAGGATTGGGTTCATGAACTAACTGTTCAAAATAATTTTGTGAGAAAGCATTCAGTACAATTTCGGATGAAGTTTCATGCCTGCCGCCGGCTTTAAAACTATAATTTTTCCAGCATATCGAGGGTAGATTAAAGTCACCACCAGCTATAACTGTATGAGTGGGGTACCTATTTGAAACGAGACTCAAGTTTTTTATTAACTGTTCAGGTCAAGTATAACCTCTCCCACACTATTTCGCAGGAACTATCTACTTCAGTTGCAACACAATGCAAAATACTTCTGACAGCAATAAATACCACCACTAATTGTATTTAATCTATCCTTTTTGAACACTCTTAGATCGTTAGAAGAAATTTCGGCTGATCTTATTTACGGCTTTAGCCAGCTTTCTGTACCTATAACTTTTGAGATTCGGTGCTTTCTATTAGTCCTTGGAGTTCTGGTTCTTTCCCAACACAGGTACGACATTTTACAACTACAATACCGATTGTTTCTGCAGCCAACTTGCTGTGTTTTACCTGCCCTTTTTAAACGGATGCCCTTTCTATGGTTCCCTGAGGCCGTCTAACCTAACAAACCGCTCAGTCCCTTTCACACAGCCCCCACTACCCGTGTAGCCGCTTCCTGTCTGTAGTGAACTCCTGACCTACTAAGAGGAACACTGAAACACTCCACCCGATGGCGCAAGTCAAGCAGTCTGCAGCCTACATGGCCGCAGAACCGCCTGAGCCTCTGATTCAGACCGTCCACTCGGCTCTGCAGCAAAGGACCACAGTCGGTTCTATCGAGATGCTGCAGATGGTGAGCTCCTCCTTAACCTCGCAAACAAGCCGCCAAAACCCAGAGAGAATCTCCTCTGATCGAAAGCGATATACGTCATTGGTACCGATATGAGCCATCACCTGCAGTTGGCTGCTTCCTGTACTCTTCATGGCATCCGGAAGCAGACTTTCCACTTCCGGAATGACTTCCTCCGGTATGCACACGGAGTGCACACTGGCTTCCTTCCCCTCCTTGGCAACCATGTTTCTAAGGGGCCCCATTACTTGCCTAACGTTGGGGCTCCCAACTACGAGAGGTTACATTTTATCGTGAAATGGGTAATAAAAGAATTATGTACCACGGTTTTCGGATGTTTCGTCTGCCATGCAAATGAACTACACTAAGGAGCCTACAACACTGTTACAACGTCTTCATATCGTGTAGGATCCTTGCGAGAACGCAGAAGTGCCGCAACACGACGTGGATGGACTCGACTAATGTCTGAAGCAGTGCTGGAGGGAACTGACACCACAAATCCTGGAGGGCTGTCCATGAAACCATACATAAAACCGTAATAGTACGAGCGGTGGAGTCTATTCTGAACAGCACGTTGCAAGGCATCCCAGATAAGCTCAATAATGTTCACGTCTGGGGAGTTTGGTGGCCAGCGGAAATGTTAACACTCAGAAGAGTATTCCTGGAGAAACTCTGTCAAATTCTGGACGTGGGGAGTGTCGCATTGTTCTTCTGGAATTGTCCAAGTCCGTCGAAATGCACAATGGACATGAATGGATGCAGGTGATCAGACAGGATGCTTACGTACGTATCACCTGCCAAGGTGTTATATAGGTGTTTCACGGGTCCCTCATCACTCCAACTGCACACGCCCCACACCCTTACAGAGACTCCACCAGCTTGAACAGTCCCATGCCGACGTGCTGGGTCAATTAATTCATGGGATCGTCTCCATATCGGTACACCTCCCTCCGCTCGATACAATTTGAAACGAGACTCGTCCGACCAGGCAACATGTTTCCAGTCATCAACAGTCAAATTTCAGTGTTGACGGGCCCAGGGCAGTCATAAAGCTTTGTGTCGTGCATTGTCATCAAGGGTACAGGAGGGGCCTTCGGCTCCGAAACACCATATCGATGATGTTTCGTTGAATGGTTGGCACGCTGACATTTGTTAATGGCTCAGTACGAAATCTGTAGCAATTTGGGGAAGGGCTGCACTTCTGTCACGTTGAACGATTATCTTCAGTCGTTGTTAGTTGCAGGATCTTTTTCCGGCCGCAGTGATGTTGGAGATTTGCTGTTTTACCGAATTCCTGATATTCATTGTGCATTCGGATATGGCCGTACAAGAAAACTCCCACTTCACCGCTATCTGGGAGATGCTATGTCCCATCTCTCGTGCGCCGACTATAACACCACGTTCAAATTCACTTAAATCTATATAACCTGTCATTGTAGCAGCACTAACCGACCTAACAAATGCGCCAGACACTTATCGTCCTATAAAGGCGTTGCCGAGAGCAGCGCGGTTTTCTGCCTGTTTACATATCTCTATATTTGAATACACATACCTATACCAATTTCTCTGGTGCTTCAGTTTATGATGCTCATCATATATACGTGCAACGGGATCATCACCAGACGACTTCGCAAAGTTTACAAAATTGTCAAGCTGGACAGTAAACGTAAGCGTCCGAATCCCGCTTCCAGGGTGGCTAACTGAAGATATCCTAATACGAGATAGTGTGTTCCAATATGCGATGCTGCAGCGTATAAATATACCTGTGGGGTCACATATTCGGAATAAGCCACCCTGCGCTATAAACCTAGACTCGTAGTTATTCTGCGTGGCTCTAACGACAATTCATTATACACTTTTAAAATCAATTACTCCTGATAATGTCCAGCTCCTAATGGTCTTAGGGTCACTGATTTGCGCCTCTTGCGGTATGAGGACCGAAGTTCTGATACTTCCCAACAAAGGTGAGCTCCTACTTTAGTCAGGATACAGCTGCATCTCACTAGCGATGTCTTCCGTAACAGGCACCATCCCTTCAAATTCAAAATAATTTTTGATAATGATAGTATCCTTTTGTTAAATTAAAAACAATGTCAGGTCAGAACATAATCAGGCCATTTCTCGAACTAAACTCTGTGACTGCGTTCTAACATCTGACACCTGTAAATTCACACCTGCAGACCTTACAAATTATTGAGTTATATTTTTCTTCTAACTTAGAGAGAAACGAAAGGTAGTTTTCGTTGGAAAACCATATTCTATGCTTTCCTTGTCAATTGTAAGGTCGTCGAATTTCTTTTGGATCACTGTACACGTCCAATGAAATATTAATAAATATTTTCTGACACAGTGTGAATGTCTTATTCAGACCCGTAGCGCTGAACAGTTGAAGTCATTTTTCCCAGCGTGTTTGTAATTTTACTCTGTGATCAAAAATTTTGAGCTCATCACTAAACATCTATTTTCTATTACTCGATATCATATTAATGATAGTTTCAGCTGCATCTGCTTTCTCGTTCTGTCTGCAACATCCGCAAATAATTTTCTAAATGCACACAAAACGTTCTCTTCCGTAACTTAATTTGGACCATACTGTTTTCGAAATTGATAGTTCTAGTGCTCCTGAGTAAAAGTGGAAAAATAATGCTGTTGAGCTGGGCACTTACATTTCAGTGGGTAATATGAAAGAAATGTATATCATTACCAGTTTCACTCATGCCAAAAACTTAATAATTACTCGTTTAGTGACACTCTATTATGTTTGAAATAGTACCTTTGTACAAAATAAAATTTTACTGTACGTCTGAATGATCTAAAAATACCTACTCCTCTGAAAAATACCTACTCCTCTGAAAAATACCTACTCCTATAAAGCAAATCCCGCTAAAATAATTTCGCAGTATTCTGTTTAATATACTGTGAGTTCTATGACACATTTCTTGTTAGCTCTTACAATAATAATCCCCTTATACACAAAAAATTATACGCACCAGTGTTTCACTCATCCAAACAAGAGAAGCTACCAGAGAAAGGCAGTTGGCATCTAACACAACGAGGACGTACTGGCAACGTGGCGCAACCGAACGACTGATTATCTGGGTCTTTGGCTGTGAACGTCTCACACACCTTCTTCTGTAGTGCTGCTGGCCAAACCACTACATACTTCACCACCGCTGTCGACATCATATCCACCCGTGGATAATGTCTAATTCGTGTTAATTTCTAATGTTGTTTATACTACGTCAGGCTGGTTTGATAATATGTTGCTGCTGTAGCCCATTATAGGCAGTAATGGGGCGAAAGGACTGGCAAAATTCGTGACGTGGCTGTACACCCCGTGAATGACTGACGTGGGACTTTGTCATTTGCGTGCCAAAAGTTTCGTTTTGTCGACTGTAAATACCTGAACAAGTGTCAATAGCTAAGCAGGACACATATGAGATCTTATTGAACAACATAGTTTGAATGCATAACAGTAACCACCACACAGAACTGGGAATGGCGATTACGATTCTTCTATTTAATGTAGCACTATAATTAGCAGAATGTGTACGTAGCTCGTGTGCCAGGGATGAGGCTGTGGGACATACAGATGATAAGAGGATAGCAGGTTTTAATTGGGTGGGGATGAAATTCATAGGAGCAACGCGTAATAATACATCCGTATGTTGACAATGAGGAGGGAAAGTGTCATAAAATATTATTGTGTCAGTTTTATTATTTATTTCTTGTAAGAACTGTAAATAAACAAATTAAATTTCTCGATATTAGCGTAACAGCAGACATCATCAACTGCGATAAAGAGGCGCTCTCCAATGCCGAGTATTCTGATCTGTTATTGGGATGAGGAGAAGAGGAGTAACCGAAATTGTAGCTTCGATCTTCAGCTGATGGCGGGAATAAACGTCGAGGGGCACATGGAAATTTTCCTGCCACTGTGTTATTGCTGTAAAGACAAAAGTTAAGTGCTAAGGCTTATAAAAGTCCGTTTAAGAGTAATTAAATATTATTAAAGGCTAGAAGAACATTACATAAATAAAAGTTTGTGAATAGATGAGCTATTTTTCGTTCCTAACGAACTCTATTGGAATGTGTCAGTGTTCACATGTACATGCATAGACAGTCGTATCCCTTATGAATATATGCGTGTTCGAGGCTGCGAACAGTCCATTTCCATCGGAATAGGTCTCCTTATATAGGAACTGTTTTAATTTTATTAGTAATTTTCCCGCAGTCTGATGTCAGCATTCGAGAATCATGTGCGTGTACTACTGCACGTAACACATTGTGACGTCTGTCCATAGCGAAGCAGTATAAGTACCGACCGTTTCAGAAAACGACGGAATCTGGCAGCATCAGCGGCCTGGAGCAGAAGAGGGCTGCAGCGTTCCAGCACAATTCTCTTTCAGATCACGGTGACAGCGAAAACTCCAGTAACGCAGGAATGCTTCCAAAACTTGGTAGGTAAACTCTGTCCTGATAAAGGGTACCGAGGGATACAAGAGGCTTCACGGACTTTTTAGTATTATACATTCCATATAGCGAAAGTATTTGAAACCTTAATAATTGATGAGTAGTAAAGAAATATACAAACATTAAAAAGAGACAAAGATTTTGTGATATTATGAATCAGTTCCAGTAAAACTTTTAAAAGCCTTTATAATTATGGCCCCAGAAACTGAAACATTGACGTATAAGTATATTTGAATCATAATGGTCGACAAGCACTTCACTGATGTGATAGATACTGAGTATCATATGAGCTGAATGGGTGAGAGAGGAAGATCTTTATAGTAAGCAGAGACAATGAAACTTCCTGACAGAGTAAAATTGTGTGCCGGACCGAGACTCGAACTCTGGACCTTTGCCACACAGGTTTTGCACACAGTTTTAACCTGTCAGGAAGCTTCATATCAGCGCACACTCCGCTGCAGGGTGAAAATCTCATTCTGGAAGCGGAGACAATATTTATACACACATTTACGCCTGACAACTGATCAGAGGTTGTTACTCCAATGAAATAAATTCCTTTTCATAGTTTTGTTCAGTGAAACTGTAATCATCAGACCGTGATTAGACGATTTCCTTGGGAATGAAGGCGTCCATATGATTGTAATTAATGAGAAAGAGGTTACATAAGAGAATGGGTATAGTACAGACTCAAGGCTACTTGACTGTACAGAGAAAGAGGTAAACAGCTGTGACTTCTGTCAGTGACCTGAAGATACAGGCTAATGTCTGTAAACTGACAGATAATCACTTGAGGGAGCATCTGTTATGTGTGTTTGTTTGTATATGTGTGTGTGTGTGGGTCGGATGTGGTTGTTGTTGTTGTTGCTGTTGTTATTGT
The DNA here is from genome assembly GCF_023864275.1 of Schistocerca cancellata. Taxonomy (NCBI): domain Eukaryota; kingdom Metazoa; phylum Arthropoda; class Insecta; order Orthoptera; family Acrididae; genus Schistocerca; species Schistocerca cancellata. The sequence goes on from NC_064627.1 coordinate 845,520,707, forward strand.
TGTCGTCTGCAGTCTGAAGTCTCGTTTGATACAGCTCTCAGCACTGTTTCATTATATGCTAGCCTCATCATCTCCTAGTAACTACCGCAACCTACATTTTTCTGAATCTCCTTACAGTACTCATCTCTTGGTCTCCCTCCACGATTTTTTACTCCCCACACTTCCCTCCAGTACTAAACGGGTGATCCATTGAGATCTCAGAATATGTCCTGTTAATCGATTCCTTCTTTTGGTCAAGGTGCGCCACAAATTTCTTGTCTCCCTAATTCTGTTCAGTACATCCTTATTAGCTAGGTGCTACACCCATCTAATGTTCAACATTCTTGCATCACATTTCAAAAGCCCCTGTTCCCTTAAATCTCAGCCGGCTGGTGTGGCCGTGCGGTTCTAGGCGCTTCAGTCTGGAACCGCGTGACCGCTACGGTCGCAGGTTCGAATCCTGCCTCGGACATGGATGTGTGTGATGTCCTTAGGTTAGCTAGGTTTAAGTAGTTCTAAGTTCTAGGGACTGATGACCACAGATGTTAAGTTCCATATTGCTCAGAGCCATTTAAACCTAAATCTGAATTCATAGTTAACAAATTTGTCTTCTTCATAAATGTTTTTCTTGGCATTATCAGCCTAAATTGTATGTCCTTTCTACTTTGGCCATCATCAGTTACTTTTCTGGCCAGACAGCAAAACTCATCCACTACTTCACTTGTCTAGTGATGGATTAGTAATTCAAACAGATATGACGGGAGGATCCTGGAGTAAGGAACCACTGCAGAACCCACTGGATGGCGTTTAGTAACACCATTGACACATTCAAATAAGACAGACTGGTAGAGACTGGACGGTAGCTCCTGTAAGAAACAAGTGCAACGATTTGCCCAGTGAAACCCCCTCCCTCTCTGTGGTGTAGCAGGTAGTGGACCACAGGGTGGCGCACATACTGAGGCGCAGCTGAACAGAAAGGGGAGGGAAACGTGAATCAGAGGCTCGGCATCACGTGGAACTGACCCAGGCTGCCGTGTTGTTGTGAAGACTGCATGTGTACTTACGCCACCTTCTTTGCTGGGTGTCATCTATACTTCCTTCAGTTGAAAACAACCGTCTTCTATTTGGAACCTAGTGCACTTCTTAGAAGTTATCCCCAATTCAGTACTGGTTGGCGAGAATCAACGAATTCTGTTACGGAAATTGTGGTAATATAAGACAAATGTACCTAGAAAGTAAAAGAGAAATTTGCAACACACCGTTGTAATCATCGGCGTTACTACGTGTGATTTATAAACAGGTCAGCATTTACAGCATGGCAACATAAAAAAATGGATAGTTTTAAATGGGTCAAACTTGCTCCTCATCTTTATCTTCGCTTTATGCAGCGCGACGCCATTTACGGACTCATCACTGTCGGCAGCAGCACAGACAGCAAACAACAATGTAGGCTACTTTCACATAAACAAGTTCACAGTGATTTAAAAATGGACGTAAACAGTCTCGACTCGAAGGAAAAAAATATTTATTTTGAGGTATCCGGTTTCGGTCAGTTTTTGAAGATCTTCAGGTCCTCATACTATGATGGCAGGTGGTGTGGTGAATGGAGCTGGTCTTATAACTCCACGAAGGTGAACCACTGGTTCACTTTTAATTTTTTTTTTTTGTGGGTGGAGACGTAACACCCTCTCCATTGACGACCACTGCCACCTACCATCATGGTTTGAGAGTCTGAAGATGATCAGAAATTGACCGAAACCGCTTACCACAGAATACCAGGCGTGTTTTTTTTTTTAAGTAAGTAGCGCTTTGAAATTAAAAAAAGACGTGCTAATATATCTCAATAATTTTATATTTACATGAAAGCCTGTACCTTAATCTACTTTTCTACATTATTTCCGTCAATATTGGGGAAATTGTCATGACGTTGTACCAGTTTTTGAATACCCCCCTCATAGAAGTCTGCCGCCTGACTTGTTAACCACTGCATCACCACTGTTTTGACTTCGTCATCATCTTGAAGACGCTGATAGCCCAGGTGTTTCTTCAAGTGCAGGGACAGATAGTAGTCACAGGGCGCAAGATCGGGGTTTTACGGAGGATGATCTAGAGTTTACCATCGAAAAGATGTGATGAGATCTTTGATCTGATACGCCACATGCGGACGGACATTGTCTTGCAGCAAAACGATGCCCTTGCTCAGCTTCCATGGACTGTTGCTTTGATTCGGGTGTGACGTAGGCCACCCATGTTTCATCGCCCGTAACAAATTACCTTAAGAAATCATCACCGTCGTTGTGGTACCACTAAATAAAATTCAGTGCTCTGTCTAAACGTTTGGTTTTGTGCACATCCGTCAACATTTTCGGTACCCAACGTGCGCACAATTTTCGGTAATTCAAGTGCTCGGTCCCAATGCCGCTACGATAAACATTAGGAAAGTCATCCCGTAAGGAGGAAATCATAAAGCGTATGTTTTCTCTCACCTTATTGTCCACTTCCTGCACCCAACTTTCATTAACGACCGAAGGATGCCCACTCCGTTGTTCATCATGCACATTTGTGCGGTCATCTTTAAATGCTCTCACCCACTTTCTTACCATTCCATCACTCATAATGTTTTCTCCGTAAACTGTACAGATTTCACGATGAATATCGATCGCTTTTTGGCCTTTAGCACTAAGAAATCTTATAACAGCCCGAACTTCACAGTCGGCGGGACTCACGATTATCGAAGGCATCTTAAACACTCAGTACACAACGTAAACAAGGAAGAATCAGACTGTAATGGCGTCAGTGCGTAGATTAAGGTACAGGCTTTCATGTAAAAATAAAATTATTGAGATATCATGGCACGTCTTTCTTTGATTTCAAAACGGTACTTACTTAAAAACACGCCTCGTAAACGTTTTGTTTCGGTCGAGACTGTATGTACTCATTTTAAAGTATTTTTTTGGGAGATCACTGTACTCCACGTGAAATGATCTCAAAAAATAATTTGCTTACAGTGATCTGAGTTCACCGGCAGACATAACAAATCCTGCACATCCGTGTGACCTGCCTGCAAAGCGTGCATGTTACTGTATCTGCTCTGTATGTGTCCTCGACATCACATCACTGGGTCCACAGCTGGAATGCGCCCACAACTTCTGCTCGAAGGCATGGTGCCAGAAACTAAATAACAGCTTGTGGCACGTATGCAATTTAAGAGAACTACTGAGGATAAATACAGACGAAACAATTTATGAGCTTATGAAAAACAGGGGCTTTCCAAGATTTTTGTTATCTAGTATCTGCTAATAAATACAGTTAAATTGCTAGTTTCAATGAAGCTGTTATGCTTCAAATGGCTCTGAGCACTATGGGACTTAACGTCTGAGGTCATCAGTCCCCTAGACCAACAACGACTCTAAGGAAGGCCTCGGCGCCTGTCCGTGATGTCACGTCAGCTAGGCACGGTGAACGTCAGGCCTGTTGCAGGCATACTCATAATGGTGGTGTCTCCCTCTCCGACACAGGAAAATGTGAAACTATTGGCGGTAGTTGACCAACACACGTTGTTCTGAGAGATTTCTGCAATCAATTAATTGTGCAATTCATTACACTTCTTAACAAATAGTGTACTCCTGAACTTAAATTTCCACCTGATATACAAAAACAACTTCATGGTCCAGCAGCAACGGAATTCGTGGTTCTTTACCTTATTTGTAAATCAGAGGAAGTTACGTTTGTACTGGGTTGCTTTTACAAGAAACTGTTAACGTATTGGCGCTCTTCTTTAGGTATCTTGGTTGACTATGGGGTGAGGAGCACTGAATGTTAATGAAATGTCTTGCGATTGTACGCGTTGGGGGAGGGGGTGGGGGACATAAGAAGAGGCAAAAGAGAGATACTTTCTAATGTGCATGTTTAAAACAGTTTAAGCTTAGCAGTATTTTCGATGTATGAAGCTATTTTGTTTCCTGTTTAGAATTTCGTTTTCAACGACTGTAATTTAATGACTGGCAACAGTCGGACATTTACACATGTAAATTAGTTCACATTTCCAGTGACGACGTCGAACGAAAATAAATAAATAAGTAAATAAATAAATAAATAAAAGAAACGAGTTCATTGTAAGGGGGTTGGGGTAAGTTTCAATAACAAAATGGATCAAATAAATATAGTTACTGGAATGTAAGATTTCCGAAGCTGGCAATGGGGCAAAGCATCTTCTCATATTGATCTACGTTTGTTTCGACAGGATTCAGTAATACAGAATTATGATCTTCATTTCTAGCTTTATGATAGTAAGAAAATCTTTAAAGAAATCTGCAGACTCCAAAACAATTCCAAACCTTTTTTTCCAAAAATAAGAGATTTATAGTGATAAACATGCCCAGGCGTTTCTGCCTGCAACAGGCCTGGCGTTCGCCGTGCCTAGCTGACGTGACGTCACCAACAAGCACCGAGGCCTTCCTTTGAGTCGGTGTTGCCTACACTCAGTGGCAAGTGCAGTAGTCTTGGAAATACGCACCCACGTAGAACTGGGCAGCAGAGATGCTGGTGTTGTGCTTACCTGTTTTCTGCGGGTGGCTCAGACAACAGTTGACTCACTTTGATGAGGTCTTCTGTGTGAGTGCGCATTGCGTCGGCCCAGCCCTGCGAGGCCATCACGTCAAAGATATGAGCCTTGATGAAGGCGAGGGCAGCGTCCCTGAGGTCAGTACAGGAGTACCTGACAGCAAGGACGGCCTCGGCGGCCGCTGTCTCAACAGAGAGTGGCGGGGCAGCCTGCAGCGCGCAACCTGCCGACGAGTCGTACTGGGGAGCCGCACTGGGCACGCGGGGGGCCTGCAGAGTGCGGTGGGCGGCCAGCAGTCTGCGCAGCTCCCGGCCGTCCACGTCCAGGAGGGTGACCCGCGGCCTGCCGAGGTCCGGCGCGCCGGGGCGGAGCGCGGAGGCCCCGGCGCCGCCCACCAGCAGGCGCGCGCTTGCCGACAGCCGCGACACCACGGAGCCGTCCGCAGCGCCCGGCACCGCCGCCCACTCCCTCACTTCCTGCAGTGACTCCACCACGAACGGTTCTGAAACAAGCAGCCATTGATACGTCCTCTGCCCTTACGCGGCACTCTCTGTACTTGTAAAAGCCACAGGCAGATCTACACTGAAGAGCCGGAGGAACAGGTACCTCTGCCTAATATCGTCTAGGGACCCCGCGAGCACGCAGAGGTGCTGCAACACAACTTGGCATGGGGTCGACTAAAGTCTGAAGTAGTGTTGGAGAGAGTTGACACCACGAGTCCTGCAGGTTCAAATGGCTCTGAGCACTATGGGACTTAATTTCTGAGGTCATCAGTACCCTAAGAACTACTTAAACCTAACTAACCTAAGTACATCACACACATCCATGCCCGGTGCAGGATTCGAACCAGCGACCGTAGCGGTCACGCGGTTCCAGACTGCAGCGCCTAGAACCGCTCGGCCACCCCTGCCGGCAATCCTGCAGGACTGTCCATAAATCCGCGGTAGTACGTGGGGGTGGATATCTTTTCTGAACAGCACGTTGCAAGGCACCCCAGTTATGCCTAATAATGTTATTGTCTGGGGAATTTGGTGGCAAGGGAAATTGTTTAAACTCAGAAGAGTGTTCCTGGAGCCACTCTGCAGCAATTCTGGACGTATAGGGTGTCGCATTGTCCTACTGGAATTGCCGAAGTCCACCGGAACACACAATGCACGTGAATGGATGGAGATGATGAGACAGGACGCTTGCGTACGTGTCACCTACAAGAATCGTATCTAGGCGTATCAGGGGTCCAGTTTGACTCCAACTGCAAACGCCCCACACCATTACAGAGCCTCTACCAGCTTGAACAGTCCCCTGCTGACATGCAGGTTCCATGGATTCATGAGGTTATCTCCACACACGTATACCTCTATCCGTTCGATACAATTTGAAACGGGACTCGCTCGACGAGGTAACAAGTTTCCAGTCATAAACAGTCCAATGCCAGTTTTGACGGGCCTACGCGAAACGTAAAGCTTTCTGTCGTGCAGTTATCAAGGGCACACGAGTCGTACTTCACCTGCGAAAGCCCCTATCGGTGATGTTAGCACGCTGACACTTGCTGATGGCCCGGAATTGAAATCCCCATCAATTTGCGGAGGGGTTGCACTGCTGTCACATGGAAAGTTTCTCTTCAGTCGTCGTTAGTCCCGTTCATGCGATATCTTTCTCCGGCCGCAGTGGTGTTGGAGATACGATATTTTAACGGGTTCCTGGCATTCACTTTACACTCGTGATATGCTGCTACGGAGAAATCCTCACGTCATGACTACCTCGAAGATGCTGTGTCCGATGGCTCGTGCCCCGACCTTAGCACCACATTCAGACTCACTTAAATCTTGATAACATGGCATTGTAGCAGCAGTAACCGATCTAACAACTGCGCCAGACACTTGTTGTCTTATATGGGCATTGCGCCGAACTCAGCGACGTATTCTGCCTGTTTACATATCTCCGTATTGGAATACGTGTGCCTATACCATTTTTTTTTTTTTTTGCTGCTTCAGTGTATATTGGACCTTATTGGTAAAAGTTATACATCACGAATCACTTACAATAATGACAATGATATCCTTTGTGTGTCAAATTGACGCCAGCTTTTAACGCTGACAATAACAACCTAGCGGAAGGGGAATTTATATTAGTCTGATGAAAATAGCACTGCCTTTATATTTTAGTATTGTGACAAACATATTTATTGTATTAATGAAATGTTTTACCAGATTCCATACGTGTTTGAAGTTTTTCAGTTAAAATTAACACAAAAATGAATGAATGTTGTGTTCTCTACTTCCAGGTTCACGGCCTCAACAAACGTTTAAAAATATGTTAAAGGTCAACATCACTGAAGAAAATGATGGATTAAATTTTTATTTGTTGTGATCGTATAATCGGTAGTACAAATTATTGAAAGTGTGTTGATATTCCTAAGAGAGTGCTAAAACATATTTTGGTTCAGGAACCTTGTTACACATCTGCACCTCTTTAATAAGTATAATATAACTCAACAACAGTTAATAAATTTGGGTTTTTCTATCGTTTTAGGTTAGGAATAAAGTACCTGCTCGTTTGCTATGAGTGTTATGGTAAAATCTTGGTGCTGTTGGGGTAATGGCTGGATAACTATAATAAAGTCACTTCTAGAATTTCCTTTTTGTTTCTTAACATTTCCTTTGCACAAGAAGCCGCCGAATAGGTGTAGAACGTTTCGTTAATTAGTTTCTGAAGTTATATGCTTCACACTGCCAATGGGCAGTTCGATGGGTTTTCGTTTTTAACGAATTTCTCTCGTTATTGACAAGAGAGACATAAAGTTGCATTCAATCCATTATATGTCATGTAACTAATTTCTAGTAGAACCCTCCTCTTTTTCAAACAATCTTAATTACCTAAATAAAGAGTGATTCGACGTCAAGAAAGAGTGATTCGACACTTTCGTTGCTCAAATTGCCTAGAGAATTGTGAATACTTACCGCTGCTTCTGAATTAATTGTTTTCTTTAAATTTTAAACATTTATTGGCTGTAATTCAACAACCGAACGCTATTTAATTACAGAACGTATATACAGCCATTTCGGTTGCACCAAATTTTGTTGGCAATTGACCACGGTTCCGACTGCACTAAGGCAGTTTTCATAGTGTGTTTACATGTACCCCATGTAACTTTATTTTTCGACAAGGAATTACGTTAGTGCAATAGAAACCGTGGTCAATTGATAAATTGTTATGCTACGGAAGTGGCTTTATTTACTTTATGTAATTAATTGTTTTCTTCATGTTCTATGCGATATATGAAAGCAGTTCTTGACGTGACCCACAATGGAACGGGATTAATAAATTTGCCATTGGCTGAAGGATATTTTAGAAGTTATGCTCTAAATTCCAACCCACTCCCTAGTGGACTTAAATGCAGAAGCCATTTTCTAAACATAGTCCTTGCAAAATTTATTCCAATCCGTTGTGGCGCGGTTGAACGGCAACCTTCTTTACTAATTAATATTAAAATACAGTCCTAGGTTGCAGAATCTTTATTAGGTTCTAACCGGCGAGTTTCACTCGTGTAGGGATGAGTCAGGCTACCTCGTGATCCACCGGTCATCAATGTCACTCTGCGCTGCTATGACTGATAGCCCACATCGCTCGAGATAGCCTGACCGTGCCCCACCCGCGTGACGGGCAACGTTTTTGAGCCAGTAAAGAGTTTTCTGCAACCGAGTACTGCTTATTAGTATTAGCAATCGTTACAGTTTCTGTTCGATACATCTTTCTTCTCTCCAAAGTAGAGTTAAGGGCGTGGGCTTTGTAGGGAAGTTACCGGAGCTTCAAGCGATAACAGAAAGCACCGAAAGCTGGCTAAACTCGGAGATAACTTGGGAAGAGATTTTTCAGACAGGCCAAACTGCGTTCAGAAAGGATAGGCTAACTGTAGTTGGTGGTGGCGTGGTTGTTGCTGTTAGTAGAAGCTTACCTTGTAGCGAAATTAAAGTAGATAGTTCTTGTGCGTTAGTTTGCGTAGAAGTCGTCCTTGGAAAACGGAATAAAATAATAACTGGATATTCTTACCGACCTCCCAACGAAGATGATACAATTGTTGACATGTACAAAGAAAACTTGATTCTAATTTCAGGCACGTACCCGACTCGTAGAATTGCAGTTGGTGGCGACTTGAATCTACCCTCGAAATGATGGCGAATATACATCTTCATATCCGGAGGTACGCATAAAACATCATCTGAAATTATGCTAAACGCATTCTCTGAAAATTATTTCGAGTAATTAGTTAATGAGCCACTCCTGTAGGAAACGGTTGTGAAAACACACCTGACCTCTTAGCAAGAAATAATCCTGAGCTAACAAGGAGCATCAAAACTGATACATGGATTAGTGAACACAAGGTTGTCGTAGCAAGACTGAATACCATAACCCCCAAATCCTCCAAGAAAAAACGAAAGATATAATCATGAAGAGGTCACATACTCCGAGGAGCACCGCCGACTGGGCAAGGTCCTAGCGGAGGTGGTTAGCCATTGCCTTCCTCCGACCGTAATGGTGATGAATGATGATGATGAAGATGACACAACAACACCCAGTCATCTCGAGGCAGGGAAAATCCCTGACACCGTCTACAATCTAACCCGGGACCCCGTGCGAGGGATGCGAAAACGCTATCGCAAGACCACGAACTGCGAGCAACCGATACCTATTTAAAGAAGCAGATAAAAATTCGCTTGACGACTTGCTCAGAGACGGTCTTCACTCCTTGCAAATTAACAATGTAAGTGTAGACCAGATGTGGCTTGGATTAGAAGATATATGTCGACAGTAACTCAGAGGTTTACACCAAATAAATTGATAAAGTACGGAGCTGATGCCAATGGCATACAGAACATGTCCGAACACTGCTGCAGGAACAACGGAAAAGGAGTGCTACATTTAAGCGAACGCCAAATCCCAAAGATTGGCGATCTTTTACAGGAACTCGAAATATAGCGCGGACTTGAATTACAGATCCTTAAAATAGTTTCCACAACTAAACTTTATCTCGAAACATAGGAGAAAATCTAAAAAGAATCTTGTCGTATGTAAATTACGCTCGCTGCAAGACATAGTAAATGTCTTTTCTGAGCGACAGCAATGAAAGCACAATCAATGACAGTGTCGAAACTCCTTCACCAAAGAAGACGAAGTAAATATTCCAGAATCCAAATCAAGGACAGCTACCTACTTGAGTAACTTAGAAGCAGATATCGTCGGATTAGTTATGAAACTTAAATCACTTAATAAAAAATAGGGCTTGCGCTCCAGACTGCATACCATCTACGTTCCTTTCAGAGCATGCTGAGGCAAGAGCTCCATCATTAGAAATCATATACAACCTCTCACTCTACGAAAGAGCCCTACCCAAAGACTGGAAAGTTGTACAGATCACTCCAGTATTCAAGGAAGCTAATGGGAGTAATCCACTAAATTACAGGCTCATATCATTAACGTCAATATCCAGCAGGAATTTGCAACATATATTGCAGCAGCTTGTAATGGTTTGACAGTTGTCAGGGAGAATTCCAGCTGCTCACTATTGTCAACCGATTCATCCACAGCGTTGACAGTGGAACAAAATTTTGGCTGGCACAATGTTTCACGAAACAGTAAACAAATAATGATAAAATAAGTCTGCTAACTTCTTCATTGATCCCGACACTAATTGAAGTATGATCGTCCCCAAGGAGATCAGGTGTATTTGCTGCTGTTTGATCCAGTGTACGATTCACTCCTAAATCACTAAAGCTAAAAGTGTTACTAGTTACCGTTAAGATCTGAGGCTATTAGTACGTAAATTGTGATTTTTATTAGCACAGCAGGAAAAAAGTTGCTAATTTCCTTAATTTTTTTTTGAGATTATAGTCGCTAAAAATTCCAAAACAGTGTTAATCTACGACACAAGGAGATAAATTGCACTCCTGTTGAGGTGGAAAGATAATTATAATCCAGTTTGTTAGTTGTAGTGTGTCCTACAGAACTAAAATCACAGAAACAAACTTGCTGCGAAATATTTAATGAACGAGACTCGCAACTTACGTAAAATTCTCAAAAACTAACTTTCACTAGTGGTTATGTACACAGAAATCCGGGATAAACGATTCTTTGAACGAAGTTACTGTACTTAAAAATGTATAAACTACAAATATTGATTGCAACTGATGCTATAAGACAAAATACGTTTTCCGCAGTACGAAGCGTATGAAAATACGGAATGCATCACGACAAAAGCACAAGGTTTGATACAATTACCAAGAGAAGCACTTTCAAATTTTTTGTTTTTGAACCTACGTTTCAGAGGTGAATTTATATGACAACTTGTTTTACCAGGGCACAAAGGAAATAACGGAAGTCGGTCTGTACACGTAGCTATAAGAATATAAATGCACGAATTTTTCTGATTTTGCAGTTAGCTGGTTTCATGTCACCTTTTACACGAGGCTTCCAAAGCTGGACATTACTATATTCCACAAGTACGACGCCAAGTGTGGGGCACATCACAGCACGTATTCGGCTTTGGGTAGCTAACAGTGTGTAGGTAAATCTTTTCGAAAATTCTATGGCCCAACACTCAGGCTACTATTAACAATCTAATGATTTATACGTCTAACAAGTAAATAAACAGCATTCGAACTAGTACACTCTGTAATACCAAAAGCAATGATGTACTGAAACTCAATAATGTTCCAAAGTTCATCCACTACAATCACATGGTTTCAGGACGACTCAAAACAGTTATTAAATCACGAAATAGAACTACCACAGTGATATACGTTAGCATCAAATGAATTACTTGGGCCATGAAATGTTTGTAGGAACAACGAGAAAAAATACTTACCTAAATTGTCCATTATTACCTTCATTACTTACTAAAAAAATTATTGCTTATCCTGCAGAGATTCATACCAAATAAAAAAAGAAAAAGTCTTACCTCTAATCGACTCTACGTCGCTGTAGTCAGTAGCTGTCACTACCGCCACAAAAATGCAGATGAGCCAACTGATGCTACTGCACGACATAATGGAAGGATGAAGATGTTTCGCTAAGTAAAAGTCTTTTCTCTCAAAATATCTTCGACTCTTGTACAGCGTTGAACAACCTGCAATTTTGTGAATAAATACAGTTACAAAACTAATTTTCTTTCAAGAAAGCTATGTAGGAAATTACGAAATATACTTTTATATATCAATATAACATGGATTACATCAGTTTTCAGGGTGAAGTATCATTTCATTCTTCCCAATTCATAGTGGATGGTTCAGCTAAGCGATGTCCATCAAAACTTTAGGAGACCATTGAATATACCATAAGTCTGTTTGGATATGATTAATTATACGGAAATGAGGTCTTTCGTCGTACCTATATTAACTGCACTCATACCCTATCAACTTATGTTTTTTTTTTTTAATACTAACAACACAAAGGAGGAGTTGTGCGACGTAAACGGAAGCTGGTAGTCGTGTTTCTGCATCTAAAACATAATATGCGTTCATATTTTCAAATTTGGCCCCAGTCACTTAAGAGTGGTGCAAGTATCTTCACTATGAGGATGCAGATCAGGTTTGCTTTGAATAAACTCTGTAAGGGTCGTGAGCGTGAGGGACCTTTGAGATCGGAGGCGGCGATTTAATGTCAGTCAAGAATGCTTTTAAGGCGACAAAGGCGCTATTATCAACATATCAAGAGTATGAACAAGGTCAAGTCAAGCGAAAGCTCGTTGCAGGGCAGTGTGGAGGTCTGTTGGATTTTCTGTTGGAAAGTGTTTCTGCGTTGGTGCCAGTGATGGCCGTGTGGCTGAAGACCTGCATTCAACCAGTCTGCGTGCTAGACGCACTGGACATACACCGAGAGCTACAGTGGGGGTTGGAATTTCGTATGAGAGCTGTACCACTCTCCTGATTATCTCACGCACGCTGACTGCAGTATGTACAGTTTGCACAATGTGAATCTGGTGATTCGACCTGTTGTGCTACCACTAATCAATGGCATTCAATAGGGTGTTTTCCGACAGGATTCCGCTCTCCCACATACCGCTGTTGTAACCCAACATGTTCTTCTGAGTGTCGACACGTTGCCTTAGCCTGACAGTCGATCGCATATGGGGCATCATCGGACGACAGTTGCAGGGTCATCCACGAACAGCATTAACAGTCCATGAACCGACCGACCAAGTGGAACAGGCTTGGTTCTCCATCCCACAAAACGAAATCCACCCATTCTGCAATACAAGAGATGTATGAGTGCATCCTTGCACGGAACAATTTCGCGTATCTTCTGGTTATTGCTGTACCAAAATTTTGTATTTAGAATGGCTTATATCGGACTTACATTAACCCTTTCGTGGTTGATGGGTCATATATGTCCCACTAACTTTGAGCGCCAGTTCGAGTGTCGGGATGTATGTTACCCAGCTCTGCACGGTGCTGCCATCTGGGGACGACTGTACTGAACCTAAGAAAAAAATCGGGACTGCACTGCAAGGGCAATAGAGAAGCGGTGACTACTTTTGTTGACTGGCGTGTATATATGGCCGCTGCAACGCCACTTATTGGTGTCATTCTTCAGTTTTCATCATTTCTCACTTTCCAGCGACGTCTGAAGTAAGTAATTCATCTTATTATTAACTTAATAATCATTTTTTTAGTACAAATACAGTGTGGAATGTACTTCTCAGCGTCTGTACTATCTTATAATCGAAATAAAATTAGTGGGACATATGTGTCCCAGCAGACATTATTTGTAAAGATTAGGAAGACAATTGATTAATGGGTATCCAGGAAAAAGAGGAGATCAATGCCCACTTTCTTCCCAGCAGAGAGAGAAGTCTCTAGTGTGCCAGATGACGTCCGGCTCGTGAACGTAGGCAAACATGTACCGAAAGACAGTGGCACTAGGAAGCGATGCAGATTCTGCAGCACAAACTCTAAAGAAAAGAGAACTAAAGTTGTTTGCACTGCTTGTGGTGTACCACTCTGTGCCACACCATGTTTTTCCAAGTTTCATGGCATGTAAAGTTTTGTAAGTATTGATCATGTATCATGAAAACTGAAATGTAATGAATATTTTTTACACTGGTTCTACACAAATAAAAAGATTACATGCATGTATATTTTGTAGTTATTATTCCCTGAAAAATCCTGTTTATGGCTAAAAAAATTAAATTACAAAATCAGTCAGTCAGCAGAAAAGGTATCTTCCGTTGTTCATGGGACATGTGTGTCCCACTTCCTGTTGTGAAAAAATGGAAAACTTAAAAAATATTTTGGTGGTGAAAATATAATAATGGGACTGAAAAGAAACTGTTATCACCTTAATATTTAAAAAAAATCTGTAAAAAATGAATTTTATCCACGAAAGAGTTAAGCTGTGATCTTGCAATGTTAATCACTTAAAACCATTACCCATTGAAATATATTCCAGAAATTTCATTACTCTATTAATTATTTTTTGGCATTGCGATTTTTTTCCGTCAAATTGTGATGTTACGAGGTGACGAGAGGGACGGAGCAGCCTTAGCAGCGGCGTCAGCTGGCTAAGTGAGCCTTAGGCAGCTAACGACAGGCCAGAGGGTAGTTTCCAGCGTGGTGGTGGGCGGAAACCGCTGCCTGACGACTGTAGTGGCTGATAATGAGTGCTGACTCGAATATGGGTGTTACAGTCTCCTGAACACGCTACAATGAAACCAAAGACGCTGCTAAAAACTTGGCCATGAGACCAGATCATTGCAACGCAGATCACAATTTCGCGATAATTATTGCAACAGTTGTCGAATGTATGCGACTATGAATATCACAATAGACAGTAGGAAACTAATAACCACCGAACATTCTGAGCTGTCAAAGGATATGCGCTACGAAATGAAGTCTAAGGATATCGGTAAGCACTGCACAAATCTCATTTCCTTTATTTTATTTGCTCTAAGAGTTGCAGCCTATTTTATAAGAATTTGAGTGTGTTGATGTGCGATTACTCTGAGCTTCGCTACAGCTGCACGTAATATGTAGGCAGCGTGAGCTACCCAGTTCCGTTCCCGATCAGCCGAGTTACTGAATGTTTAAGGTTTGATAGTTAACTGTTAGTTTGCTGATCGTGGAATTGGGCAATAGTAAAGCTGCTAAATAAAAAACAAACGTTGTACTTTACGTAAAATCTAAATGCAGAAATGAACATAGGACAGGAGGACACATCTATTAGGTTGGATACATTCGTTCCTATAAATTTACTCAGCGTACTATTTTGGGGTGTGTAGAAAACCACACGTGATAAAACTTTAGATTTTTACTAGTACCTTACGTAGTGTTTTATAGATTGTGCCATGAGAAGCCATAACATTACCGCCGTAAATCTAAGATTAATATAATGCGTGTGTGTGTTTGAGAATAGACTTAATTTTGAATGTTGCTCAATACTAAACGTTAATTCAGTGCTATTAATATAGGTTAATTGAGCTCAGATTTTACTTTAACTTTAGGTGGGACTTGGTATATTCTGGTCGCACGAGACCCAGAAGGTGGCCACTGTATCCGTGGCCGAAACGTTGGTTCCTCCGCTCTTTTAAAAATTTTTTAAGATCATATTCGTGGAATGACACTCCGAAAACTTTTATGCCAACCGACTCTGGTTGCAAAAGCATACGTAGTTATACTATGATCACAGTATCAGTGATTGATTTTCGAAAATTGTTCGAACTTTAATTTTGTGCTTGTGAAGATCGACACAGCAATGGATGTAGAGGCAGTTGATGTTCGTGGTTGCACATTGTAAAGAGTAATGAACAATATTTCAGTTCGTGTTTGATGAAGGTACAATATTTCTTGATCGAATGGTTCAAATTGCTCTGAGCACTATGGGACTTAACTTCTGAGGTCATCAGTCCCCTAGAACTTAGAACTACTTAAACCTAACTAAACTAAGGACATCACACACATCCATGCCCGAGACAGGATTCGAACCTGCGACCGTAGCGGTTGGGCGGTTCCAGACTGAAGCGCCTAGAACCGCTCGGCCACTCCGGCCGGTAATATCTATTGACTGTGAATGTTTTCACATGGGTTTTCGTAGTTGTTGCTTTGAGAAACTGTTAATCGTTTAAGCTCTACTGTTGTACTGTACTCACGATTATTTGTTAATATCTTTGATTTGCATCCGCACTGGTGTGACACCACCGTTAACTGATATTCGAGAAATGAGCGATGGGTCAATCCATACGTGTATGCAAGAGCACTAAAGCACGGTATGCAAGCAACCCCTACGATACACAGAGGCGAAGCGAGCAGTCTGACAGGCTCTCCTCCCCAGGCCTGTCCACGTCAGCCACCGCTGCCAGAGGAGAGGGCGGTGGTGTGTTTACAAACAATATTTCATGCTTAGGTGTTACGTGTTTCTGACATCAAATCGAGTGCTTTTTCATTTGTTAATTCGTGACTTTGAAGGAAAACAAGGAAATATGATACTTTCTACTGTGCCAGTACAGAGCTGAATAGTCTGAAAAAGATATTTTTCGTATCGGGAGAAATTCAGTACTCTAGTACTCTACTTCTTTAAGAGACCTTTGGAGAAAGGAGAAACACCTTTATGTATCAAAGAATTCGACGAGTTTGAAAGTAAAATTGTATCTACTGACGCGTCAGAAAATCCTAAGGAGACTTAATCTTGTGTTCAATCTGTAAAAGGGATCGAAGCCGCCTGTCCGGACTCTATGTCACCAAAATGGCAAATGGCATGCAAACTCAGGAAGACACAGAGTGAGCTGAAATACTAAACCTTTTCTTCCCAAAATTGGCTGAGGAGGATCATCCGGTGGTCTATTGTTTCAACTGTCGCATTAACGTGTAAATGATGGATACCGAAATAAGCGACCTCGGGATATCAGCTGCAATTGCACAAGACGAAATTTCACTGGGCCGGACGGGATACCAGTAAGCTTATATGTGAATTACCAGACTGAAGTTGCTTTTCTTCTAGAAGCAGTTTACCGTAGGTGAACGCGAGAGAGAAGCGTTTCTAATTAATGGAATACGTACTTTAAAATTCCGATGACGTTAGGGAAGATAATAAGAGAGAGAGGTTATCTACAAATTATACAGAAACGAGACTGCAGCTATAACGGTCAGAAGTCATGAAATGGAAGGAGTTACTGAGACGGAAGTTAGACAGAGTTGCAGCCTATCCCAGATGCTGTTCAATTTGTAGACGAGAAACACTGACACATAGAAGGGAGAGGATGACGCCGCAGCAGTTACGACACCAAGGGAATAACTTCGATGGTACTAGGCGAAGCTGTAGAGATTAAAAACTGTAGGGAAAGGCAGAGACTGCTATACGAGAGACAAATAACTGAGCACGTTGGATGGAAATGTTAGTCAGTGACGAAGAGGCTGGCACTCTGATGTTTTGGCCGAGCGGTTCTAGGCTCTACATTCTGGAACCGCGCGACCGCGACGGTCGCAGGTTCGAGTCACCTCCGGGACGCTTTCACGCTTACTGGGTAAACCTCTAACGAAACGTGCTCCACTTCTTTGGATCTTCTGTATTTACTCTATCAGTCCTACCTGGCAGGAATCCCAGTCTGACGATCAATATTCAAGTATTGCTCGAACGGGTGTTTTGAAAGCTAATTCATTTTTTTTGCTGCAGTACATTTCCTGAGAATTTCTCTAGTGTGTCTCAGTCTACCATATGCCTATCCAGCGATTAATTTTATGAGGTCGTTTCGCTTCATATGTTTCTGTAGGCACGCTTCTAGATATTTTATGGATGTAACTGCCTCCAGTGAATATTCGGCAATCTCGCAGTCATACAATGAAGGGGTCCTTCTGTTTATGAATTCGCAGTACATTACACCTTTTTATGTTGAGGGAGAATTGCTAGTCCCTGCGTGAAGTGTCCATACTCTTCAGGACTTCTCCACTTCTCTAGAAGTTTCTAGCGTTGCGACTTAACTGTATACAACCTTATCATCCGCGAAAAGCGTGATGCAACTTCCCACCTTACCTACTAGGTCGTTTATATATATTGTAATACGTAATAATCCTATAAGGATCCCTTGGAAAACACCCAAAAACCACCTTTACATGTGAAGACTTCTCTCCGTTTAGAATGACATGCTGTGTTATCTTTGAATGAAACTCTTGAGTCATGTCACACATTTGGCCTGATAATCCATACTCTCGTATTTTCTTCATTAGACGGATATACAGAACTGTACTCTACCCCTTCCGAATGTCGAGGAACATGGCATCTGCTGGTTTTCTGTGTCCCGTAGGCACATATAATGACACGGGTTTGACACAATCATTGTTTTGGAAGCCATGGTAATTCCTGCAGGGGAACCTGTTGATCTCCAGAAATGTCATAATACATGGTCCAAAAATCTACAGCAGACCGATGTCAGGGATATAGGCCTACAGCTTTTTGCGTCTGTATGACGACCTCTCTTGGAAATGTGAACCACCTGTGCCTTCTACCAATCGCTGAGAACGCTTCACTCCTGTAGAGACCGACGGTGCACTGCTGCCAAAAGAGGAGAAAATTCTTTGGCATACTCCGTGTACGATGGAATTAGTATATCGACAGGTCAGCAGATTTTCCTGTGTTTAGCGATTGCGGTTGTTTCTCTGTCCCTAGGAAACATATATCGAAATTTGCAATCTTGCCACTCGAGCCACGGTTTGTGGGAAGAATCACGGATCTTGCCACTCTTGCGACGGTTTGTGGGAAGAATCACGGAGCGACCTTCGCCTGTGAAGCAGTTTTCGAAAGCGACGGTTAGTATTTCGGTCTTTCCTGTGTCATCATCAGTATCAATGCCATTATGATCATACAGTACAAATGGACTTGCGCTCATGTTGTTTACGAGTGTATAGGCCTGTTACATTCGCTGATGCGGATGCTGGTTCGCTTATGTATGGTATTTTGTCTGGTAACATAACCTCGATAA
This sequence comes from Schistocerca cancellata, assembly GCF_023864275.1. Lineage (NCBI taxonomy): Eukaryota > Metazoa > Arthropoda > Insecta > Orthoptera > Acrididae > Schistocerca > Schistocerca cancellata. Next base: position 845,539,210 of record NC_064627.1, read on the forward strand.
CGGCTTTGCCGCAGTGGTAACTCCGGTTCACATCAGATCACCAAAGTCAAGGGCTTGGTGCTTGGCCACCACTTGGGTGAGTGATCGACTGGATCTGTCCGGTGCTGTTGACAGATGCCTATGTGAGGCCAACTGAGAAGCTACTTGACTGGGTAGTAGCGGCTCCGGTCACGAGAACCGACAAGGTCCGGCAGAGCGGTGTGCTGACCATCTTCCCCTCCAAATCCGCAGTCAGTAACGCCTGTGGGCTGAGTATGACACAGTGGCTGGTCGGTACCGTTGGGCCTTCCGAGGTCTGTTCATGCGTTGTGCATCATGGAGAGATTTACTATTGAAATTTCGGGACAGCACTTTTCAGGAGGAGTCGTACAACATATAAATGACCTGGGTGACAATCTGAGTAGTTCTCTTAGGTTATTCGCAGATGATGCTGTAATTTACCGTCTAGTAAGGTCATCCGAACACCAGTATCAGTTGCAAAGCGATTTAGGAAAGATTGCTGTATGGTGTGGCAGGTGGCAGTTGACGCTAAATAACGAAAAGTGTGAGGTGATCCACATGAGTCCAAAAGAAATCCGTTGGAATTCGATTACTCGATAAATAGTACAATTCTCAAGGCTGTCAATTCAACTAAGTACCTGGGTGTAAAAATTACGAACAACTTCAGTTGGAAAGACCACATAGATAATATTTTGGGGAAGGCGAGCCAAAGGTTGCGTTTCATTGGCAGGACACTTAGAAGATGCAACAAGTCCACTAAAGAGACAGTTTACACTACACTCGTTCGTCCTCTGTTAGAATATTGCTGCGCGGTGTGGGATCCTTACCAGGTGGGATTGACGGAGGACATCGAAAGGGTGCAAAAAAGGGCAGCTCGTTTTGTATTATCACTTAGTAGGGGAGAAACTGTGGCAGATATGATACGCGAATTGGGATGGAAGTCATTACAGCAAAGACGTTTTTCGTCGCGGCGTGATCTATTTACGAAATTTCAGTCACCAATTTTCTCATCCGAATGCGAAAATATTTTGTTGAGCCCAACCTACATATGTAGGAATGATCATAAAAATAAAATAAGAGAAATCAGAGCTCGAACAGAAAGGTTTAGGGGTTCGTTTTTCCCGCACGCTGTTCGGGAGTGGAATGGTAGAGAGATAGTATGATTGTGGTTCGACGAACCCTCTGCCAAGCACTTAAATGTGAATTGCAGAGTAGTCATGTAGATGTAGATGTAGATGTAGATATTACTTCCACCCACATACATCTCGCGTATTAACCACGAGGAGAAAATTCGAGAAATCAGAGCGAATACAGAGGTTTACCGACAATCATTCTTCCCACGCACTATTCACGACAGGAACAGGGTTGGATGAATCAGATAGTGGTACCGAAAGTACCCTCCGACACACACTATTAGCTCGCAAGCGGAGTATGATGTAGGTGTAAAGTACCCTCTGCTATACGCCATTAGGTGGCTTGCGGAGTATGATGTAGACGTTGATAAAAAAGAACTCGGTTCTACCTATAGTTTCCCCCATCTTCACAGCCACAGCATTTATGAATGAGTAACAGCGGGAGCAGGATACTGTCAAGTTGAGCTGAGTGATACACACAATACGCTGCTCGGTGACAGCACGTAGAGATAGACTTACCCGGTGTCCTCTCGCAGCCGCAGCAGTGTGGCCTGTGCGCTGGCGGTTCGCTGGCGCCGCCATTTATCGTCCTGCTGGCTTAGACAGGCCACACATGAGTAGTGAGACGGGGCCCCCCGCCCCACCCCTTTGCCCACGATCTCTCCCTGCCCCCCTCACCACTGATCCAGCCCTCCCTCCCTCCGCACTGCCACCGCAACGATAACCTATGGACACGGCCGATGTTTGATGTGTTCCGGCAAAACGTCACACACCACTGACCCTATGTGTGCGCGATAACTGCGGCGACTGCCCTGGTGGTCGCTGTCAGTTGGCGACATTAACCTGCTCGATCCCCCAGCATGCATGCTCTCGACCGCAGGGGGCTGTTCATCGGAGAGCCCTCTCTCAACCCTCCCGTGACACACCGAAACCGCACACGGAACTAGTCGGTCTCAGTAGTCATCACGCATATACAGTCCGACCGTCTGCTGCCTCAACAGTGATGGTGATTTGGCGTCGAAGATAGTCCTCGGATTTTTTCAAGCATGCGGTGGAAATCGCAACCAGATCTGTAGACCAACTAAGCTGTGCAACGGCCCTAACAGTCCCAGAGGTTTACTATGGAACTAATATCCATCGATCTAGTGGGGTAGTGAAGGTACGATTGTCCTCCAAACGGCGGAGGTACCGCTAAGGACAGTGCACATGGCACACCATCCTGGAAGACTGGAGTGCCCATGGCATAATAATCACGAATATGTGAAACAAAGGGCAATGCTTGCAAAACAAAAATGTTAAGATAAACCTCGCTGTTCATGTTTGTGTAACCTGAATGAATGGGCCCATCTACGAGAATCGCCCACAAATACCAAAGACCCAACTTCATAATGAACCACATCATCCATGCGCTGAACACCCCATTTTTCCGTTGGTGCTCTCGGCTACTCATAACATTTGATCAGAGACGAATCTCTGACACATCGTTCGCACTACACGCCTACAGCCAACTACAGGCCACTTTCAGTGGCTCTGAGCACTATGGGACTTAACATCTATGGTCATCAGTCCCCTAGAACTTAGAACTACTTAAACCTAACTAACCTAAGGACATCACACAACACCCAGCCATCACGAGGCAGAGAAAACCCCTGACCCCGCCGGGAATCGAACCCGGGAACCCGGGCGTGGGAAGCGAGAACGCTACCGCACGACCACGAGATGCGGGCCACTTTCAGTGTTTTCGGTCCCCCTCAAAAGGTGAAGTCTTACTTGGTGCTGTAATTTTTGTTACGTGCCTGACTATAAATGCATGTTACATTCAGTTCCCTTCTCAGTATTGACATGTGCGTGAATTCAGTGAGAGTAGCAATTCCTGCTGATTTTGAAATCGACTCTCATTGACGAGCTGAGCACTTTTCTTCAAACATTGACGCTTAGGCCGGCCGCTGTAGCCTAGCGGTTCTACGTGCTCCAGTCCGGAACCGCTCTACTGATACGGTCGCAGGTTCGAATCCTGCATCGGGCATCGATGTGTGTCATGTCCTTAGGTTAGTTAGGCTGAAGTAGTTCTAAGTCTAGAGGACTGATGACCTCAGATGTTAAGTTCCATAGTGCTAAGAGCCATTTGAACCATTTCTGACGCTTAGGATATATTTATGACCAGTGTCCACAAATCACGTTATATGATTTTATCACGCAAACCCAGATTTCGGCTAGTAGCTAGCCATTCTCAATTAACTATTTTTAATTCTCAATGCTCGTAAGCCCCTGTTGTTCGGGTGCCAGTCACAGTTCTTTCAAGAACTGTGACTGACGCCTCAACAACAGAGACTTACTTGCATTGAGAATAGAAAACAGGGACTAACATGCATTGAGAATAGAAAATAGTACATTGAGAATGGCTAGCTACTAGCCGAAATCTGGATTCGCGTAATAAAGCCTAAAAACGGACGACTGATTGCTGCACTCTATAATGTATAAATAGTAAAAGTGTTAAGATCTTATATATTTGTTATAATGCTCTGTGCGCCACGCAACTAAATTTCAAGAAAAAATGTAAGTAATTACACTAATTCTACAAGTTAACCATGCAAATCACTTAGTGTATGCACTGTAGTGAATATATCTTTCTGTACAAGCTCATACAGCAAATAAACCTAATCACTCTGAAACGTCCCCTTAGAAAAATTATACATGACTGTGCTTAAACTGACACACAGTATTTTTAGCGCAACGCAATCTGACTTTCAATAATCCCTACAAAAGAATGGCCCTGACTAACATTAACCTATACGTTTCACAAATCACTTACCTCACAAAAATCTTCGTAACTCGAACTACTGCAATACAGCGAGCGCCACTACTGCCAGCTAAATAAAAGATTCAAACTGCTAAAGGCACTAACTACTGATAGGCGTAGTTAGCAAATCAAAGATTTTGATAGAGAACAAACAATGTATTTACCTTAATAGTGCTCAAAAGTCATAATATATATAGCAGTTCATGACATCCAGTCTTACATATTTCAAAACTCCACCATTTCTCTCCCCACATCCACCACTGCTGGCGGCTCACCTCCAACTGCGCAACGCTACGCGCTGTTAACAGCCAACTGCCCAAGACTACAATAGCCAACAACAATGCAAACCAGCCACAGACTGCACACAGCACAGCCAGTGATTTTCATACAGATCGCTAAGTGGCGTTACCAATATAAAAACCTAAACAGCCTACTTACAACTCTTTAGATCGATATGATCTATGTGTAATTGTAACGCTCCCAATGGTACCAACATGTAGCCAAAAAGCATCATGCTACTAACATATTCATAAAAATATTTTTACTACCAACATATTCATAAAAATTATTTTTTAAATGTACAATACACTCACCGACCTCAAAACATTCCGTATAACATAGATATATTTAAAAGTAGCCTTGTTACAGTGTATATTTTACTCCCATTTACCACTTTTATATATTCTGCATCTTCTACTCCTTGCGTAAATATGTTTAATGAGTAACTTCCCATTTCGTTTATGTCTGTATAACAAGTACATTCCAAAACGAGGAGCCGTGTCATTGTCACTTTCCAATCGTACCAAACTTGTAGCTTAAATGAACGTAGTACAAGTTGAAGCATTATTCGCATAAAATCGTATTTGTAGAGTTGAAAACTTTTGTAATTTTGCGGTAAAAGTTTTACATTTCGTACTACTGATAGATGAACTTTGCAAAACCGGGATGCATTTCCATGTAAACTGCATAAAATAACCTTAGCACACAATATTTGTGTCAAATAAATTAAATTTTGTGAAAGTAGTCTACTTAACAGTATGCGTGTGGTGAAATACGGTAATGTGAAATAGTACAGATCTAATAAATATGGCATCTAAAATACATATATAGTGCTTTGTGTCGTTGTTTCCCCCTCACTGAGCTCATGTAGTAGAAGAAAAGTAACGTAATTCTGTAGCCGCAGTATCTGAGTTCGTTGGAAAGATGCCGTGGTGAGTGATTCTCTACGAGGAAAGGATGAAGACGCCGGCTGACGGGGTCACGAGGCGAGGACACTGGGTCTTCTGAGATACGGCGAACCTCAGCAGAGCGACGACTGACTCTCGGACGCAATCATGTCGCGTCTGCAGGCAGGCCGGACTAGACCCGCGGGAAGCGTGACCGCAGTCCCCTCAATTGTACTGCATTCCTTTGTTCTATAGCTTTTGTCTTTCTCTGGTCATCAGTTTCGTGTAATATTTTGTGGATAATTTTGAAGCTAGGTACCTCTTTATACAATGAAATACAGCGGGTTTTACCTTTATATACATTCCGAGAAAAAAAAAAGCACGGCGCACAATGAAGGAATTATCCGAATGGAACAGAAATCGGTAGACGTGATGTGTCTGTAAAGACGAACAAATGATTTCAGTTTCGGCAAAAATTTGAAGATACTTTCAAGACAAGTTTAACAAAGTGCGTAACGCATTGGACCATTTTTGGTCCTTACTCGAGCAGTTATACGCCTTGAAATTGATTGATAGAGTTTTTGGATGTCGTCTCGACGAGTAATTTGCCAAATTCTGCCAATTAGGTCGTTAAATTCTCAAATTTATGAGCTGGTGGGACGGCCCTGGCATTAATGGTCCAAATGTTCTCCAAAGAGGACATATCCAGTGACTTATCTGTCCAAGGTAGGGTTTGAAAAGCACGACCACAAACAGCAGAAACTCCTGCCTAGCGCGGGTGGACGGTATTTTGCTAAAGTTTAAGCTCAGAATCGCTTGCGATGAAGGGCAACAAAACGGGGCGTAGAATATCGTCGATAGACAGCAGTACTGCACGGGTGCAGCGGATGACAACCAAAGGCGTCCTGCTACAAAATGAAATGGCAGTCTTGGCTGCCGGGGACGAATTGCGTGTGACAGTCAGACTGTTCCCTCTCTGCTCGGGCATCAGTTCGACGCGGCACTCGTCACTGAAGACAATTCTACTGCAGTGAATGGGATTCCAGACCACGACGACCTGATGTACCCAACAGGGATGAGGTAGTAACTTTACTGTCGGCTACGATATGCTTGACAAGCAGAAGTGATGGTCTGGGGTGCCATTTAGTTTTATGGTACATCGCCTTAGGTTGTCATCCGTGGCACCCTTACAGCACAGCGATACGTCGACGATATTCTACACCACATTTTGTTACCCTTCATGGCAAGCCATTCTGGGCTTATATTTCAACAAGATAATGCCCTCCCACACACAGCGAGAGCATCTGCTGCTTGTCTTCGTGCTTGCCAAACCCTACCTTCACCAGAAAGTTTGCCGCATCTCTCCACAGCTGAGAATGTTTGGAGCAGTATCGGCAGAACTATCCAATCATCTCGGGAATTTGACAATCTAACGCACCAACTGGACAGAATTTTCCTCAGGAGGATATCCAACAACTATCAATCAATTCCAAGCTGAGTAACTGCTAGCATGTGGGTTGGAGGCCAACCAGCACGTTATTGACTTGCTCACTTTGTGAAGCTCTTTCTCTTGACTAAATCATACAATTTTTAATGAAATTGTAACCATTTGTCAGTCCCCAAGTGTACATCACAGTGTACATCACGTCTACCGATTCCCTTCCCGTTCAGAGAATTCCTCTGGGGTGTTTTCCTTTTTCTTGTCTTAGAGTGTATTAACAGGTATCGTCTATGGCAACATTTATGGACTCTGGTCTACCAGTGTCGTTGTTCTGAGTTCAAAGCTGTTCCTCTCATTAGAACAGGACTGGGAATGTGGACAGTCCTTTACTTCACGTTATGTTTTGAAACATAACGAAATGACAGGTAAACAAATGATCATAGTGTTAGCGCTACGATCACCACAACTCGAATGACAGGAAGCAGAATACCAACTCTAAAACCAGAACTACAACACTTGCAGAAGAGCAGCCACAAAGTTTGCCACTGAAGACTGCTTTCAAAACCGAAGACCCAAATTCCTTACTTCTGTTTCAGTCAAACGATGCCTAATGCTCTCTATGAAAATCTACATATTCAGTGGGGGTTTGATTTTATCGTGGTCTCACATACGAAAATTCGCACCGTCTTGCCATTCCTTCGGTTTTAATCTGCAAATATAAAACAATACTATGGCATTATTGTCCAGGATATCTCCTCTGGGGTTATTCGCCTATCTCATACAGGTCGTCGAACGGGGAATGAACTCGGGACGCCGGCCGGATGGGCGAGCGGTTCTAGGCACTACAGTCAGGGAACGCGCGACCGCTACGGTCGCAGGTTCGAATCCTGCCTCGGGCATGGATGTGTGTGATGTCCTTAGGTTAGTTAGGTTTAAGTAGTTCTAAGTTCTAGGGGACTGATGACCTCAGAAGTTAGGTCCCATAGTGCTCAGGGCCATTTGAACTGTTTTTCAACTCGGGACGCCGCGTTTCAGTAGCAGAGACTCTAACCACCGTTATTGTTGTTTTGGTTATTTTACACATTCACCCCTTACAGCTCGCCGTTATTCGCCTTCCATGACGTGGGTTTCATCTTCCAAGAGAAAAACCGAATTGTATTGTGTAAATGCTCCACTTGCCGATAATAGTATTCATTTCACTTAAATCGAAACGAAACTAATTTCCTTTTATGGCCTTGATGCCGTTTGGTAACACAGTAAGGCTTTTCTCTCTTTGTTGATATTAAACACTTAAAGTTTCCATTGGGAAGTATACCGTTACGTTCTCTTCTTTATGTTCGAGAAACGCTTAGATGAAATCATCCTCGGCGTAGAAAAAAACAGTTTTCTCCTCTTATTTTTAAAAGGCCACTAGATCACGAACTGAGGTTCATAACCGACAAAATATGTCCGCCCACAGCATGTGGCACGTTAATGTTTTGTGGTTTGTAATTTGGTTTCGATACCACTTTCTTATGATTACGTAACCTGTCTGAAACATTCTGGTGACCTCGGGTCTCTTTCACACATACGCCTACAGTCTTCTTTCAACGCACTTCGTTAGTTACCAATGGAGATCCGAATGGGGAACTATTTTGCTTCCATCATATTTTACCAGAGACGGCGCTATCATCTTTTAATGTAACATTAGAGCCGCATGTCCTCGGGAAAAATAACGGCGGCAGGCTCCCCTTGCTCTGAACCGTTCGCAGTACTAACATAACGAGTCCACGTTTACTAATTTAACAAGGTCAGATAAGCAATATTCGAAAACATAATGTACTCAATAGTAGTTACACACATAAGTGCAAATCATTTACTTCACATTCATAGTTTGGATGCCAGGAAAGTCGCTTAAATGAGAATGGTATTTGTACATTCACTCATCAAATTGTACAAATTGTACACTATTGAATAATAGTATATCGCCAGTTGATACCAAAGTGTTTGTTGTGTGGATCATCATACTCCCATAGAAACACTCAAGTTTTGCCAAAAAAATGGCTCTGAGCACTATGGGACTCAACATCTTAGGTCATAAGTCCCCTAGAACTTAGAACTACTTAAACCTAACTAACCTAAGGACATCACACACACCCATGCCCGAGGCAGGATTCGAACCTGCGACCGTAGCAGTCCCGCGGTTCCGAACTGCAGCGCCAGAACCGCTAGACCACCGCGGCCGGCGGTTTTGCCAAACTCGTGGCTTTATATATAGCTAATTTGAATCATACTTGAAACATAGAATGGAAAATTTGTGCTGAATAATTCAGATGATGTCGGAAAATCAGAAAAAAATTAGTGACTGGAAAAAGAAATCGGAGACGGCGCCCCACAGGGTTAAATTCTGAGGCCACTCATATGTCTTGTATTACGTTGTATTAACATTCAACAGCCAAAATTCGCTCTTTTAGAAAAATATACTAGTGATTTAATAAATCTCTCTAGAGGGGCAGCAACAGAGGAGTTGCTAACTGATATTTTCCATAGGAGTAATAAGTGATACTCTGAAAACAGACTTTCTCTAAATTTTGAGTACAAAGCAGTACATTAATTTTGGTACAACGAAAAGACTCATATCAGCAACTGATGTACCTCATGAGCAGGAATCAGTAAGTAGGGTAGAATGCTCCAATTGTTTCGGTGCGCATATTGACGAATACTTGAACTGGAAGAAGCATATTACTGAGCTTCTCAAACAGTGAAGTTCAGCTTCTTTTGCTCTTCGTGTAATTGCTAATCTTGGAAAAAACGTATCAGCTTTCTGACATTTATGCATATTTCCACTCAAGAATGTCTTACCAAATAATTTTTTGGGGTAATTCATTCTCTAGAAAGAAAGTATCGATTTCTCAAAAGGGAGCAATAAGAGTAATATATGGTGTTCACCCACAGACATCAAATAAGTACCTCTTCAAGAATCTAGCCATTTTAACTGCGCTGTCACAATACATATACTCGCAAATGAAATTCGTAATAGATAATGCATCACAATTTGAGACGATTAGTGATTCCCATAGCTCACAGTTTGAGAAGAACAGTGATTTCCCTACCCACAGCACTAGAGGGATGAATGACACTTATTACTCACTGTTAAAACTGTCATTGGTTCAGAGAGGAGTTCAAATGCAGCAACAAAAATTATTGACCTTTGCCCGATAACGTAAAATGTCAGACAGGTAGCGAAACAAGTTCAAAATCTAATTTAAAGTCATTCTCCTGGAGAACTCCTCCTACTCCACTAACCAGTTTCTGATTAAAAAATGGTACCCAGAGAAGAGAAAAAAAAATCGTAGTTGCATGTGTAGGACTAAAAATAGTCGTGTTTACTTAGTATGTATATTCTGTAAATTGACTCGTTTCGCATCATTTCGGTAATAGAATCGTTCAGAGGACCTATGGAACATGTAACTAATGAACTAAGTCAGTAATCTACATTGTCCCATCCGCATATATATATATATATATATATATATAATCAGTTGCTTATACTCAGTTTTCGTCTGTTAACATTCTCAATCCTACAGATAAAAACTTTTAGTAACAATGCGAAACAACAATCTTTTGTCTTTCCAAAGTAACTGATACAATAGGCATTTAAGATAACTGCCTGATGTATCTAGTTCAAACTTCGTCACAGTCACAACAAGATTCATGTTTACTAATCTGGCAAAGCTCTTCGGCGTTTGATAAACATTGACTAAACCCTTAAAACGAACACAGTGATCTTTATACGAGTGATCGCAGACGGTGTAAACTGTTCGTGGTGAAGCAAATTTAGTATTTCCGTCCCTTTTCTCTTTATAAAAGACTAGAGGAGCTTACAAAGCTACTGCTAACAGATTTTCAGCTCTAAAGTAATGCTATTGCTATTGTAGGGATACGCAACGCACTCAACCTCGCTATACTATCATACCTTAATATATGGGCAATAACTATTGTTTAGTTAAGTGATGTTCTTCCTGGTATTGTGTCAATCTACAGCAGTATATTTATTGAAGCGGATGTAGTGACATATCTTGCTGGGAAAAAGTACGTGTTATTGCTGTACCTTGGGCGCAGTTTTAATTAAGCTAAATTTACACTGAAGCAGGGCCAAGTTATTGATAACACATGGGGCTAATGTGTCTCATTCCAGAAAGATAGAGCTCTATCAAATTCAGTGGGCCAAAAGAGGCAGAAGTATTAGATTTGCTCCACCAAGAACAATTTACACCATCGGAAATCAGTCGTATAAAAATCACCAGGTTCGTTTTATAGGTTTACCCAATTTTTTTGAAATACCGATTTGCCAGATTAGTAAACATGATTTTCGTAGTGGTTGTGACGAAGTTTGAACTAGATATGTCAGGCAGTTTATCTTAAGCGCCTATTGTATCAGTTACTTTGGAAAGACAAGAGATAGTTGTTTCGCATTGTTACTAAAAGTTTTTATCTGTAGGATTGAGAATGTTAACAGTCAAAAACTGAGGCTAAGGAACGAAGCTGCAGATGGTACGCACTCTAGCGACATCAGAACAATAGGGAACGGTGAACGATCCCATAATGTCATGACGTAAAGTGGCTGTGGCACGCTAACTTCCGACCGACAACAGATCCCCATGAACATCTCAGGGCAGTTTGCGGCAGTGTTTGACCCCAGCATACAGGAGATTTTGCTTCACACCAGACAGAACAAGGCCTTCGATGTGTGCCAAAGCAGCCAAAAACCATTTTATCAGTTGACACTGTGTGCAGCACCATACGTACGGTAATAGTAAATTTATTTCATTGCAGGTCACTGATTTATTTTTCGTATACTTTTAGTGAACATTGCTGCTTAATCTTAACCCTATAATGCAAAATTTGTTCTTAAGCAACTTCCAACGTCAGTTTTTTTTCTGCTACGATTTTCCAAGTTTCGTCCTTGTATGGGCTACGATGCTTTCAGACAACGTATATACGGTCTGATCCAGCCATACTCTGTTCTATTTGCCGTATAGTTTCTGAACGGTACACATCTGCAGCAGTTGGCATGCTAGGTTATGTGAGCATCTTTTACTGATGTAGCTGTTTAATTCGATTCTGAGGCGTTGTTTTCTCTTGTGCAACGAAAACTGTATATGACCGAAAAGAGAGATCTTGAAGGTGAGTTAGTACACAAATGTGTTACCAAACTTTTCCTGAGATTTACGTAAATGATGTTTGAAAAAAAGTTGCCTGCAGGGAACATTACCCCTATACCGAAGTTTGGAAACGCGCCTGTAACATTTCTGTTACTGGTACGATTACTCACTTACAGCACATTGGCAAATTTTTGGAAGATGTAGGGTATCTCTCTATTGTGATGGTGACGGCATGTAACACAGCAAATACGCTACAAAGTAGTGTATGAATGTCTCCTGATCTCAATTCCATTTTACTTGCATTAAAAACCACAAGTAATTACTTTATAATTACAACTGAAGGAATTGACGAAATTCAAACAGATGAATTTCACACCGCCCATTAGGTGACGTATGTAAACTACTTACCTTGTATTTCAATTAACGTTAGACGGAGCACGTGACAGAAAATAATTGGGCGCCTAGACACTGTGTGTTCGAGGTATATCAAAAGCCGTAAAATATTTCCTGGAGTTCTGAACCCTTCAGCTTAAGAACTATTTAGTTTAATAGTACTCTACAGAAGGCAACATAGGACAGTATCTAGTGAGTTAGGTTGGTATGTTACTGTTTGTAGGCTTTCATTCATTTTCAATAACGAGTAAGACTACTGTGACTCACGGGCATGGAAAAGATTGGGTAATTGTACGGGCGCTGATAACCACGCAGTTGAGCGCCCCACAAACCAAACATCATCATCACGGGCATGGAAGCGTATATTCAGTGGAGGGGGCGCCAGCTGAGGTGTTGGCGCACATGAAACAAGGCGTCGCTAGTGAGCTAGCATAGATGCAGGACTCACAGATGAATGAATGGCAAAATTAATCGTTTCGATGTAAAGTATAACTTTTGCAGTACTAACGTTTTTCGGACAGTGCTCCGTGTGTCTGAAACACCTGTGTAGTGACAAGTTATTGCGAAATTATTACACACAACTATTGTGCACGAAGTATTGTGTAGGAAGAGACTGAATGCCTGTGAAAGTATCATTTTCAACTGCGACGATCCTCAGAACAACGGTAGATCGCGTTCTAGACGAACTATGCCATCGCAACGTAATGGGTGAGTTGTTTTGATGCATGAATTTGCACTTGTGAGAATTTCTAAAGTTTTGTCTTCAAGGTTTAATGATGCAGAAGTCGGACTCTTCGCGTGTTTGAAGTGTCGAATCCTGATCGCTTGTTCAGTGTTATTATGCGCAGAGGAACTCGAGCATATTTTAGAATCATTATGAAAAGACTCGTGTGGCAGAGACATTTTTAATTGCTGGTAGTGCACGTTCTGTGACATAATTATCGTTTTTCCGTTTATACCTGTTTTAAATTCCAAAGCGCATGATGTAGATTTTGGTGTCTTAGGAATGGGTGACGTGTGTAAAATTTGTTCTTGTATTGAGTACCTTATTTGTTATAAGGATTACATTTAACATGGTTGATGGAAGTGTCACTAGAAGGGCAAAGGGAAAGCTTTTCGCGTGCTCTTGTCTTGAACAATAGATGCCAAGTACAACAACAACTATCAGTCCTAAATAGCGTAAGGTGCTGATTGTACGAGAGTTGCACAGAGAGTAATGTACCGCATATTTTTCTTCAACAGTTCTTTATTGAACATAATGAGAACTGCACACACGAAAGAATGGTGTTTTATCTACACACCCTATTTTCCACGTGATCTCCGTCCCGTTTATGGTCTTCCTCCAGCGTGAAACGAGGGCTTGTATGTCCTGTCGGTGCAAATCCTAGTCCTGGTGGCGGATCCAGTGCCTCACTTTGTGAATCAAGTCCTCATCATGCTCAAAATGTCTTCCACGAATGGCATCCTTTAATGAACGACAACATCAACTCGCTGCAACATGTCAGGTGTGACAGCCGTGGATGGTCTCCCCGACCGCATCAAATCTTGGAGCTCCACTGAATCGCCTGCTGATGACCTTACCCTCCGTGCCCAGCGACAAAATGTGCTTGTGTGGACACCAGATACTCCATACGCTTTGCACAAGCGTTTGTGGACATTCCCCACAGTTTCTTTTTCTGCGGTGAGAGATTCAATGACGGCACGTTGCTTGTAACGTGCCTCACCTACAGACGCCATTTTGAAACTGTCTTGCAGCTACGCTACCTGTCGAAAGTGACGGAAACTTGGCGCCATCACTCAAGAGACTTCAAATAATACATACGTACAGTTTCGCATTTGTAGCATTGCTTTCGTCTGAGAAAAAGAATGCTGTGCATTGCTTTCAGGGCAACCTTCGTAAGAAGGCAATGCACCTCTCAGTTATATTACATGGTTTATTGCAGTTATGAGCTTATTATTTGGGGCTAACAAAGCCTACTTCCCAGGCCACATCCAGTTATTACGATAATCCTTGAATCATTCATTACAGACTGTACCAACGAGTGGGGCAAAAGCAGGGCTATCTCTGAGTGCCAGTTTAACAAATGGTAAAATATCGAAGTTACTGACGCTCGTAGCATCCTACAGGCGTGTGAGGCATCTACACACACAATTAACTGGCCACTGGCATCCAACCGATACAATTCTGCCAAATTTAAGTTTAGGTTTGGTTGATATAATAGCATTCTTGCAGTTAATGTGGTAGTCAGATGAAAATCCAATCCACTACCGTTCTTGCTCAGTTCTAAATGTGAGCAGCCGGCCGGAAAATAGTTTCAGCACTGTGAAATTGCCTGGAAAACTTTTCCATCACGCCGCATAGCTGTAGGAAATGTGCAGTGGTAACATACATGCGTGTGGACTCTCTTTTGTAGGAGACAACCAGGTTCGGAAAATACAATTTAACATTAGCCAAGAAAATGTAATTTTGAATTTTCGGGAATTAATGAAGACGAACAACAGGATTTCGCAGTGCGAACCTGTCCGCAGACTCATTATCAAAGAAATTCTTCATTCGTATGGCCATAGTGTCCGTAGTTGCCTTACAATTCTTGAGGTTATTTTTGTTCTGTCATTGTAACTACAAGAACACCACAGACGAAGCAATATTGAAACAGATATGAATATCATAAAAATCAGTAAAGATAGACACCTGTTCCCTTTCCATGAAAATTTTTGACATATAAAAGCTTTAACACAAAATAAAAAGTTGCTCAGTGGTCAAATAAGTATTGGAATCCAGACTCTATATGGTGTAATTGATGAAATTACTTGGAAAGAGAAGAGTCTTTTCCATCCTTCACCCTCCTCACTCCCCTACAACCCCCCTCCCCCACTCACAGTTTCATTTCACTTGTTGCCCCTCCCCTTATCCTGTGACTCACACTCCATCACACTGTTATATGCTTATGTCCTCCCCTATACTGACAAAAAAAAATCCTCCATTACTATTCCATACCTACTCTTACACAGTATTTAAATACACAGAAACATAATGAAATAGAATTACATACAGACAATAATAAATAAATATAAAATGCGGTAGGACAAAGACAAAGTAGTGGAAAAGTTATGTTGGCAGCACTACAAAACACAAACCACAACACATACTTAGAAATAAGAAAACAACAGAATACAATGGTGCCCATAAATGTGTGTTGTGAAAAATATAACGAATGCATAGTGCTGCAGAACAACTAAATATTAGACCAAAATTATGACGTCTAACGCAGAAAAGTAACGACGTGCTAGCAGACGGCATTTCCCCGTGTAAGCGAGAAATCAAGTGAAAATCCCAGTAAGTAGAAATCAACATATTGTTAATGAACTGTTTTTCGATCTAAAAGCAAATTAAACTCTAAATATTTTAATTACAGACCACTGATGATGCTTTACCTCAATAAAGCGAAACGCGTCTGGTGAAAAAAAATCACGCACCTTTGTAGTCGCAATGACAGAACAAAAATACACTCAAGAATCATTATCAAATAGTCTGTCAAAACACCGATCAGTAACCGTCAAAGGAAAGTGCTGATCAAGCACGCGGGCGAATGACACCGGCACCCACCAGGCCGCCCAGCTGGTCGTCGCTGCCCCGTGCAGCCAAACAGCCAGCTGGCCAGCCGAGTCGTGGAGTACCTCAGGCGGGGCGAGCGACAACTGCCACTGCACTACGAGGACCAGCAGGCCACTGCAGAGCACCACTGCGAGCCGACGCTGCAGAAAGTCAAGTGATCGAAAATTGTTTCGTTTTGTGAGAAGCGTACTAGTAATTAGTAACCATATGGCTGAGCAAGCAGACAATCCTCTTGATGACTCACGTGAACAACGGAATAGAGACTGTATGTAGTTTATCCCAGTATGCAGATTAAGGGGAAAGTAAATGAGGAGCGGAAAATAGATAGTTCAGACCACTGTCATGCTAAAAGTATTAGGATTTCGGAGGATCCAGAACAACTTGTTGTTGTTGTTGTTGTGGTCTTTAGTCCTGAGACTGGTTTGATGCAGCTCTCCATGTTACTCTATCCTGTGCAAGCTTCTTCATCTCCCAGTACCTACTGCAGCCTACATCCTTCTGAATCTGCTTAGTGTATTCAATTCTTGGTCTCCCTCTACTATTTTTACCCTCCACGCTGCCCTCCAATGCTAAATTGGTGATCCCTTGATGACTCAGAACATATCCTACCAACCGAGCCCTTCTTCTAGTCAAGTTGTGCCACAAACTCCTCTTCTCCCCAATTCTATTCAGTACCACATCATTAGTTATGCGATCTACCCATCTAATCTTCAGCATTCTTCTGTAGCACCACATTTCGAAAGCTTCAATTCTCATCTTGTCTAAACTATTTATCGACCATGTTTCACTTCCATACATCGATACACTCCATACAAATACTTTCCGAAACGACTTCCTGACACTTAAATCAATACTTTCGTCCTCTGAAAAAAATACTTGCTCGAAATGAAAATAGCCTGCTTATGACATTCTTGAGTACATGGAGCACTCAGATAACTGCCGTAAGTAACACAATTAAGGGACACAATTATGGGATACCTCCCAATATCACGTCAGACGTCCCTCTGCCCGGCGTAATTCAGCACGTCGACGTCACATGAGCTCAACTGGTCGGTGAAAGTCCCCTGCAGAAATATTGAGCCATGCTACTGTGGCGTTCGCTGTGTTATTCAGTGGTTTGGTATTTAACTAATTTGTAAATGGAAATGATAATCTTATTTTATTACATTGAGTAATTACTAAATAATTTTTCTCTCGGCTAAAGATTTGATCAAGTTGCTAAAGAACTCCAAGCTAACGTCGTGTTAAAGTGTTCTCTGTAAGTTGTGTAAGTGTCACTAAATCACAGTTCATACAACAGATTCTATACAACTAATGATTAAGACGGAAGCAGTTATCTGCGACAAAATGATCATTAAAACCACCGAATATCAGCCACGCACAACACTGACGTATGTTACCTGAAACAATATTCTTCGCAACTCGTGCGTAATTAATTTCGGCTCCATACATCAGCTACAAAAGTTTTCTAAGGAAAACACAGACAAACACGCGATACAAATCGCTATCATCAATGGCTGCGCTCGTTGCAGCTGAAAGAAATAACTAACACAGATAATGCTTGCTGAGAGAGGAATTAGAGTTGCAAATAATTAATCACCCCCCCCCCCCATGAACCATGGACCTTGCCGTTGGTGGGGAGGCTTGCGTGCCTCAGCGATACAGATGACCGTACCATAGGTGCAAACACAACGGAGGGGTATCTCTTGAGAGGCCAGACAAACTGTGGTTCCTGAAGAGGGCAGCAGCCTTTTCAGTAGTTGCAGGGGCAACAGTCTGGATGATTGACTGATCTGGCTTTGTAGCATTAACCAAAACGGCCTTGCTATGCTGGTACTGCGAACGGCTGAAAGCAAGGGCAAACTACAGCCGTAATTTTTCCCAAGGACATGCAGCTTTACTGTATGATTAAATGATGATGGCGTCCTCTTGGGTAAAATATTCCGGAGGTAAAATAGTCCCCCATTCGGATCTCCGGGCGGCGACTACTCAAGAGGACGTCGTTATCAGGATAAAGAAAACTGGCGTTCTACGGATCGGAGCGTGGAATGTCAGATCCCTTAATCGGGCAGGTAGGTTAGAAAATTTAAAGAGAGAAATGCAAAGGTTAAAGTTAGATATAGTGGGAATTAGTGAAATTCGGTGGCAGGAGGAACAAGACTTTTGGTCAGGTGATTACAGGGTTATAAATACAAAATCAAATAGAGATAATGCAGGAGTAGGTTTAATAATGAATAAAAAAATAGGAGTGCGGGTTAGCTACTACAAACGGCATAGTGAACGCATTATTGTGGCCAAGATAGACACAAAGCCCATGCCTACTACTGTAGTACAAGTTTATATGCCAACTAGCTCTGCAGATGATGAAGAAATTGATGAAATGTATGACGAGATAAAAGAAATTATTCAGGTACTGAAGGGAGACAAAAATTTGATAGTCATGGGTGACTGGAATTCGTCAGTAGGAAAAGGGAGAGAAGGAAACATAGTAGGTGAATATGGATTGGGGGGAAGAAATGAAAGAAGAAGCCGCCTTGCAGAATTTTGCACAGAGCATAACTTAATCATAGCTAACACTTGGTTCAAGAATCATAAAAGAAGGTTGTATACCTGGAAGAATCCTGGAGATACTAAAAGGTATCAGATAGAATATATAATGGTAAGACAGAGATTTAGGAACCAGGTTTTAAATTGTAAGACATTTCCAGGGGCAGATGTGGACTCTGACCACAATCTCTTGGTTATGAACTGCAGATTGAAACTGAAGAAACTGCAAAAAGGTGGGAATTTAAGGAGTTGGGACCTGGATAAACTGAAAGAACGAGAGGTTGTAGAGAGTTTCAGGGAGAGCATAAGGGAACAATTGACAGGAATGGGGGAAAGAAATACAGTAGAAGAAGAATGGGTTGCTCTGAGGGATGAAGTAGTGAAAGCAGCAGACGATCAAGTAGGTAAAAAGACGAGGGCTAATAGAAATCCTTGGGTAACAGAAGAAATATTGAATTTAATTGATGAAAGGAGAAAATATAAAAATGCAGTAAATGAAGCAGGCAAAAAGGAATACAAACGTCTCAAAAATGAGATCGACAGGAAGTGCAAAATGGCTAAGCAGGGATGGCTAGAGGACAAATGTAAGGATGTAGAGGCTTGTCTCACTAGGGTTAAGATAGGTACTGCCTACAGGAAAATTAAAGAGACCTTTGGAGAAAAGAGAACCACTTGTATGAATATCAAGAGCTCAGATGGCAACCCAGTTCTAAGCAAAGAAGGGAAGGCAGAAAGGTGGAAGGAATATATAGAGAGTTTATACAAGGGCGATGTACTTGAGGACAATATTATGGAAATGGAAGAGGATGTAGAATGAAGGTGAAATGGGAGATACGATACTGCGAGAAGAGTTTGACAGAGCACTGAAAGACCTGAGTCGAAACAAGGCCCCGGGAGTAGACAACATTCCATTGGAACTACTGACGGCCTTGGGAGAGCCAGTCCTGACAAAACTCTACCATGTGGTGAGCAAGATGTATGAGACAGGTGAAATACCCTCAGACTTCAAGAAGAATATAATAATTCCAATCCCAAGGAAAGCAGGTGTTGACAGATGTGAAAATTACCGAACTATCAGTTTAATAAGTCACAGCTGCAAAATACTAACGCGAATTCTTTACAGACGAATGGAAAAACTGGTAGAAGCGGACCTCGGGGAAGATCAGTTTGGATTCCGTAGAAATGTTGGAACACGTGAGGCAATACTGACCTTACGACTTATCTTAGAAGAAAGATTAAGAAAAGGCAAACCTACGTTTCTAGCATTTGTAGACTTAGAGAAAGCTTTTGACAATGTTGACTGGAATACTCTCTTCCACATTCTGAAGGTGGCAAGGGTAAGTACAGGGAGCGAAAGGCTATTTACAATTTGTACAGAAACCAAATGGCAGTTATAAGAGTCGAGGGGCATGAAAGGGAAGCAGTGGTTGCGAAAGGAGTGAGACAGGGTTGTAGCCTATCCCCGATGTTATTCAATCTGTATATTGAGCAAGCAGTAAAGGAAACAAAAGAAAAATTCGGAGTAGGTATTAAAATTCATGGAGAAGAAGTAAAAACTTTGAGAGTCGCCGATGACATTGTAATTCTGTCAGAGACAGCAAAGGACTTGGAAGAACAGTTGAATGGAATGGACAGTGTCTTGAAAGGAGGATATAAGATGAACATCAACAAAAGTAAAACAAGGATAATGGAATGTAGTCGAATTAAATCGGGTGATGCTGAGGGAATTAGATTAGGAAATGAGACACTTAAAGTAGTAAAGGAGTTTTGATATTTGGGGAGCAAAATAACTGATGATGGTCGAAGTAGAGAGGATATAAAATGTAGACTGGCAATGGCAAGGAAATCGTTTTTGAAGAAGAGAAATTTGTTAACATCGAGTATAGATTTAAGTGTCAGGAAGTCGTTTCTGAAAGTATTTGTATGGAGTGTAGCCATGTATGGAAGTGAAACATGGACGATAACTAGTATGGACAAGAAGAGAATAGAAGCTTTCGAAATGTGGTGCTACAGAAGAATGCTGAAGATAAGGTGGGTAGATCACGTAACTAATGAGGAGGTATTGAATAGGATTGGGGAGAAGAGAAGTTTGTGGCACAACTTGACTAGAAGAAGGGATCGGTTGGTAGGACATGTGTTGAGGCATCAAGGGATCACAAATTTAGCATTGGAGGGCAGCTTGGTGGGTAAAAATCGTAGAGGGAGATCAAGAGATGAATACACTAAGCAGATTCAGAAGGATGTAGGTTGCAGTAGGTACTGGGAGATGAAGAAGCTTGCACAGGATAGAGTAGCATGGAGAGCTGCATCAAACCAGTCTCAGGACTGAAGACCACAACAACAACAAGAACAACATATTTATAATAATAATGAACTCTATTTTCAAGTAATAATAAACAAATAATTACAATTTCTTAACAGACCTCAGTTTGATATGCGTCCGCAACTTACAAAAGCCAACCAACAAAAGGTAAAAACAAAGGAAGACAAACGCAGATCATAAAAAGAATTTACAATTATCATTGTCTTTGTATGATACACATCGATATGTCTAATTAAATCATAGAATATTATATAAATAATAAATATTTATAAGTTTTCATTGTTTTTTCATACGTCGAATACATAATGTTTATAACTGCTAGAGGCATAATTTCCTCTCGTCGCACTGTAGCCAAAAATTTATCTCGTGGATGTTACACTACCTTCACAGCCGTCCATAATTGGGAAGTTGTTGCCGGTGTAGGATTCTGTGCACGAACTGACCTCTCGGTTCTGTCCCATAAATGTTGGACTTGATCTTCTCGAACTGTCCAGAACGTTCTTCAATCCTATTACGAACAGTTGTGCCCTGGTGACATGGTTCACTGCCATTCACAAAAATTCCATCATTGTTTGGGAACAGAGAGTCCATGAATGGCTCCAAATGGTTTCCAAGTAGCCAAACATAACCACATATAATCAACGATGGACTCCGCAGAACCAGAGAACACAATCCATTCCATGTAAACACAGCTCAAACTATTAATTGAGCCACCACCAACTTTTACAGTGCCTTATTGACACCTCTGTCTACGGACTGATAACGGCCTTGCCGCAGTGTTGACACCGGTTCCCGTCAGACTACCGAAGTTAAGCGCTTTCACAGGTCTAGCATTTGGGTGGGTGACCGTCTGATCTGTCGAGTGCTGTTGGCAAGCATGGTGCACTGAGCCCTTGTGAGACAAACTGAGGAGCTACTTGACTGAGAAGTAGCGGCTCTGGTGACGAAAAGTGACAACGGCCGGGAGAGTGGTGTGCCGACTACGTGCCCCTCCGTATCCGCATCCAGTAAAGCCCCAGGACTGAGAGGATGACACGGCGGCTGGCCGGTACCGTTGGTACTTCCAAAGCCTGTTCGGATGAAGTTTACTTTCAGTTTTTCTGTCTTTGGGTCCGTGGGGTCTGCAATAGACTCGAACTCTAACATCAGCTCTTACCACCTGAAATCGGACTCATCTAATCAGGCCACGGTTTTCCAGTCGCCCACGGTCCAATCGATATGGTCACGAGCCCAAGAGAGGCGCTGCAGGCGATGTCGTCCTGTTAGAAATGGTATTGTAGTTGACCGCGTGTTTTCGCAGCACATTAACACCAAATAGCGTCGTACTGTCCTAACGGATATGTTCGTCGTATGTCACACATTGATTTCTGTCGCTGTTTCGCGCAGTTATTGCATTCAGTTTAAAACCTCAGAAAACTGCTTCCCAGGTTCTGATGCACAATTTAGTCTTCTTATAACACAGTGGATACGTCACAGAACACCGCTACAGAGTCCACATCACACAGAAGCGTATAACATAGAATGCATCACAAATACTTGTTCTTAGTGTGATAAATACCTAGCAGCACCATGCCGTTGCAGATAGCAGCTTAATGATATGCTACTTTGGTCATAGTATTTTATAAAATCACCCATAAACCACCACCGCTTGGGCTGAAGTCATGTCACAACACAGACGTACATACGGATAATATTCCTCTGTGCTTTACTGGATATGACAGAACTGTTGTCAGAGCTACACTATGTGATCAAAAGTATCCAGACACTTGGCTGAAAATGACTTACAAGTTCGTGGCGCTCTCCATTGGTAATGCTGGAATTCAGTATGGTATTAGCCAAACTTTTGCGTTGATGACAGCTTCCACTCTCGCTGGCAAACGTTGAATCTGGCGCTGGAAGATTTCTTGGCTAATGGCAGTCCATTCTTCACGGAGTGCGCCACTGAGGACAGGTATCGATGTCGTCTTCACGGAATGCGGCACTGAGGAGAGGTTTCGATGTCGGTCGGTGAGGCCTGGCACGAAGTCGACGTTCCATAACATCCCAAAGGTGTTCTATAGACTTCAGGTCAGGACTCAGTGCAGGCCAGTCCATTACAGGGATGTTATTTTCGTCTAACCACTTTACCACAGGCCGTTCAATATGAACAGGTGCTCGATCATGTTGAAAGATGAAATCGCCATCCCCGAATTGCTGTTCAACAATGGGAAGCCAAAAGGTGCTTAAAAATCCCTATAGGCCTATGCTGTGATAGTGCCACGCAAAGCAACAAGGGGTGCAAGCCCCCTGCTTGAAAACATGAGGCTGGTCCCGGAGAAGGTTCGAGTCCTCCCTCGGGCATGGATGTGTGTGTTTGTCCTTAGGATACTTTAGGTTAAGTAGTGTGTAAGATTAGGGACTGATGACCTTAGCAGTTAAGTCCCATAAGATTCCACACACATTTGAACATTTGAAAACATGACCACGCCATATCACCATCGCCTTCGCATTTTACTGTTGGCACTACACACGCTGGCAGATGACGTCCACCGGGCATTCGCCATACTCACACCCTGCCATCGGATCGCAACATTGTGTACTGTGATTCGTCCTCCACACAACGTTTTACCACTGTTCATTCGTCCAATGTCTACGCTCCTTACACCAAGCGAGGCGTCGTTTGTCATTTACCGGCGTGATGTGTGGATTATGAGCAGCCGCTCGACCATGTAATCCAAGTTTTCTCACCACCCGTCCAACTGTCATAGTACATGCAGTAGATCCTGATGCGGTTTGGAACTCCTGTGTGATGGTCTGGGTAGATGTCTACCTATTACACATGACGACCCTCTTCAACTGTGGGCAGTCTGTCAGTCAACAGATGAGGTCGGTCTGTACGCTTTTGTGCTGTACGTGTCCCTTCACGTCTCTACTTCACTTTCACATCGGAAACAGTGGCCCGCACACTCCTTCGGTGGATGACAGTCTTATTCTGCAATCAGCGATGATTTTCGCTGTAGTGTGATCGAAATTTGACATCGATGAAGAGGAAACATTAAATTCCAACCACCCTTCCTATAAACAATATGTGATCCACTCTCTGGGCTAGCGTAGCTATTTTAAGTGATTCTCCGCACCAATTATAAAAGTTTTACGTAGTACATGCGATATCTAAGGTTCCCAACAGATTTCTATCCACCGCTCACCTGTAGCGTCCATAATTAGTAGCCATTAAGGATATATTTGCCAACTTGACCACCCTGATACAATACTCGATTGGACTGGTGGAACTTACAGACTTCGAAGTAGCATAATAACGTATGGAACGCTCATGTGGTGGTGAGGGTGCTGACAGTGGTGATGGTAATGATGGAAGCTGTAGTTTGGTAGGCATTTTGCCACATTCAGAGTGTACTTAGTTTGTCATTCTGACAGATTTTGGAGATATTTTGATAAACTTGTTTGCTGTAACATGCATCAGGTGAAATTTTATGTAGTCTAGACTGATAAAACGTCCAAACTTCATTTGAAATAGTTCATAAAAGGACGCATTCACTGTGAATTTTTGGCATGTTATTCAGCTGTGACACTCCAACACGATAAACAATTGAGGATGGTAACGCTATGTCAGTGAAGTCTCCTTATGAGCACAATCCTTCATGGTTCTAAGTTTGGAGTACAAGGTGGCGATCAATGACCTCTTTAATAATGCCAGAATCCAAGATGGCTTACTTCCGGTTATGACTACAGTCCTAAATAGTTATTTCAGTTCCCGTAACACTGTGGTCATCTGCCCCCACTAGTCATTCTCAGCACTCAGTCTTACAAGCCATCAAACAGACTCATCACTTGTGCCCCATATCCTATAGCAAAAGTTTGATCATCACCACGAAGGAACACCAAGGATATAGCACCTCAACGAAGAATAAACTGACAAACATCCGTTCCTTTCAGTAAGCCTGTCAGTGAGTCTCCAGGTCTCAGCTGATACAGATCTGCAGAGCGGCAGGTTAAGTGTTCATATTTTCCTGTCTTTTCCTCATAGTATATTTATTAAGTTTCCGTTTAAGAGGTGCAAGCTCGAATTTCGTAAGTGTAAATTCAGGCAGTGTGCAGCACAGTTTTCTTCTCTCCTGGACAGACAGCTATATACCTCACCGAAGCATCAGCGTCCATTGATGACACATCTGGAGGGTGGTAAGTTCCATGTTTACGACTTTGCCTGCTGTTTACTTCTTCGCCGGCCGAAGTGGCCGTGCGGTGAAAGGCGCTGCAGTCTGGAACCGCAAGACCGCCACGGTCGCAGATTCGAATCCTGCCTCGGGCATGGATGTTTGTGATGTCCTTAGGTTAGTTAGGTTTAACTAGTTCTAAGTTCTAGGGGACTAATGACCTCAGAAGTTGAATCCCATAGTGCTCAGAGCCATTTGAACCATTTTTTTGTTTACTTCTTCAGTTAGTCCTTTTAGGATTGGTAGGGTGTGTGTATGCTGTGTGCAGATGCAGGAGGATCTGGGCAAAATTCGCGAACAGCTGAAGGCACTTTTGGTTGCGGTCAGTCACATTCAGGCTGTTGCCTCTGGTGATGGGTCACATGTGGCGCCTCAGACGTCGCTAGTTTCGCCCATGGGCTCTGCACCTCCTAGAGTATCTCACACATTGGCTCCACCTTGACATCAGAATGAGTGGTGGCTGGTAACACGATAGCGTCACTCGAGGCGGAGGGCCAATATGGAGACCGGTCGTCCGGCCTCCCCCAATCACTCTGTGAGTGGACAGGTGGCAGCCACTTCAGCAGGGTCAGAACAGTTACACGGGGGGGGGGGGGGGGTTGGGTTTGCTAGTTATCAGGAGCTCCAATGTTATGCGCGTTTTCCAGTTCCTTATGCAGATAGTGTTCAGGGCTAGAAAGAAAGCCGATGTGAAAGCGCTATGTCTGCTGGGGAACCTCATCCGAGATGTTGAGGTGGCCTAATTGCGGCCATCGCTCATGCAGACTGCTGTCATCTGCAAGTTGTGGCTCACGTCGGCAACGACTACGTCTGTATGCCGCAAGGGTCCTGAGGCCATCCTCAGTTCATACATGCGGCTGGCGGAAGTGGTGAAGGCTGCTGGCCTCATACATGGGATGCAAGCAGAGCTTGCAATTTGCAGAATTGTTCCCACAGTTGATGGGGGTCTTTTGGTTTGAAGCTGGCTGGAAGGTCTTAACCAAATTATTCTTCTACTCTATGACGGCCCTTACTTTAGATTTCTTGATTTCCATTGTTGGTTGGGAATTTGTAGGACTATCTTTGATAAGTCAGGGGTGCACTACAAAAAGGAAGCGGCTGCTCCTGTAGCAGAGTATTTGTGGAGTGCACTTGATTGCTTTTTAGGCAAGGCGAAAATACATGTTTAAATCTGGAGGTACGAATAAAGCATCATCCGAAATTGTGTTAAAGGCATTATCTGAAAATTATTTCGAAAAATTACTTTATGAGTCCACTCGAACAATAACCGGTTGCGAAAACACACTTAAAAACTTTGCAACAAATAAGCCTGAGCTAATAACGAACATCAAAATGGATACGTGGACTAGTGAACACAAGGTTGTCGCAGCGAGACTGAATACCGTAACTTCCAAATCCTCCAAAAATGAACTAAACAGATTACCTATCGGAAAAAGAAGATAAAAATTGTGTTAACGCCTCCCTCAGAGACAATCTCCACTCGTTCCAAATTAACAATTTATGTGTAGAGCAAATGTGGCTTGAATTTATAGAAATATTATCGAGAGATTTATACCAAATACACTGACAGATAGAGGAGTGATCCCACTTGGTACATACAAGACATCAGAGCATCTTACACAAATAACGTAAAAATCATACCAAATGGAAACGAACGATAAATCTACAAGATTGGCGATCTTTTATAAGAGCTCGAAATTTTGCGCGGAGTTCAGTGCGAGAATCTTGTAATAGTTTCCACAACGAAATTTTGTACCAAAAACTGTCAGATATTTCCAAAGAGATTCTGGTCGTATGTAAAGTTTGCTAGCTGCAAGACACGGTCAATGCCTTCTCTGCATGATAACAATGGAAATACTATTGACTATTTACTGCTAAAGCAAGGTTACTTAACACAGCCTTCCCAAATTCCTCCACCAAAGAAGACGAAGTAAATGTTCCGCAATTCGAATCAAGAACATCTGCCAACGTGAGTAACTTAGAAGCAGATATCCTAGAGGTGTAGAAGTAACATACATCACTTAAAAGAAAATCTTACAGTCCCTACCGTATAAAAATTAGATTCCTTTAGGAATATGCTGATGCAATACCTCGATACCGAACGGTCGTGCGCAATCGCTCGCTTGACGGAAGACCAGTACCCAAATGCCGGAATATTGCACAGGTTACACCAGAATTCAAGAGAGGCAATAGGAATAATCCACTAAATTATAGACCCATATCATGATTGTCGATAGGCGGCATAAATTTGGAACACGTACTGTGTTCGATCATTACGAATTACCTCAACGAGAACGGTCTATTGACAGGCAGTCAAAACGGATTTAGAAAACATCTTTGTTGTAAAACACAGCTAGTTGTTTAGTTACACTAAGTGCTGAGTGCTGTCGACAAGGTACTTAAAATTTACTCTGTAGTTCTACATTTCCAGAAGGCATTTGACACCGTACCTCACAAGTGGGTAGTAATCAAATTGCGAGCTTATGAAATATGTCCCTGTTATACGAATAGACTTGTGACTTTCTGTCAGATAGGTAACAGTTCGCAGTAATTGACGGAAAATTATCAAGTGAAACAGAAGAGATTCCTGCCGTTCCCAAGGTACTGTTATAGGTACTCTGCTTTTTCTTCCCCATGAACGACTTAGGCGACAATATGACCAGCAGGTTAAAGTTCTTTGTAGATGACGCTGTCGCTTATCGCTTTGTAAAGTCATCAGGAGATCAAAACAAATTGCAAAACGACTCCGAAAAGCTATGTGTATGGTGTGAAAAGGGAAAGTTCAAAGGAGCGCTGCACATTCTGTATCGTCGGGAAATAAGGGGAGAGAGTTTCACGTACGTAACACAGGATTAGGGGTGGTCATCATAAAGATAAAGGCGTTGTTTGAAGCGGCGGGCCGGCCGGTGTAGCCTAGAGGTTCTAGGCGCTTCAGTCTGGAACCGCGCGACTGCTCAG
Organism: Schistocerca cancellata; assembly: GCF_023864275.1. Lineage (NCBI taxonomy): Eukaryota > Metazoa > Arthropoda > Insecta > Orthoptera > Acrididae > Schistocerca > Schistocerca cancellata. The sequence continues at coordinate 845,566,942 of NC_064627.1, forward strand.
GTCGCAGGTTCGAATCCTGCCTCGGGTATGGATGTGTGTGATGTCCTTAGTTTGGTTAGGTTTAAGTAGTTCTAAGTTCTAGGGGAGTGCTGACCTCAGATGTTAAGTCCCATAGTGCTCAGAGCCATTTGCACAATTTTTTTTTTTTTTTTTTTTTAAGCGGCGGGAGCTTCTCACGAATTTTCAGTCAAGATCTTTCTGCTCCGAATGCGAAAATATTTTGTTGACGCCGACCTACATAGAGAGAAACGACCATCATAATAAAATAAGGGAAATCAGAGCTCGCACGTAAAGACACATGTGTTCGTTTTTTGCGCAGTTCGAGAATGGAGTAATAGAGATTTTTTGTGAAGGTGGTTGTGGTGAACCCTCTGCAATGCACGTAATAGTGACCTGATGAGTATCACTGTAGGTGTAGATGTAGATGAGGCTACAGTTTGAAGTACTCTGAACACTCGCCAGTCGATACGCAACATGAAAAGTCAGACCACGCTCAGAGTAAAGCACTCTGACTTTCAAAATTTTATTAGTAAATTGTCGAAGCGTTCCGAACAAAGTTCTGGAATTTACTGAATTTAGTGATTCATGTAGTGTATATCCGAAAGGCAGATTAGCGTCGAGGCCATAGGATGGGGAGTGTTCATTGGAGTTGACGGAAACATTGTCTCTATTGAGGTCGAAGTTGAGAGTGACAGTGAAGTTATCTGGTCGTGTATAACAGATGTAGGTGAAACCAAGATAAATGTTGTATGTTTTTACCGGCCACCTGAGACTGTGACGACTCTACAGTCATTCAAAGAAAGTCTACGGTCAGCAGCAGATAAATATCCAGATCATGTGTTAGTAGTTGGAGGCGACCTTAGCCTACCGAGTAGAAAATGGGGTGTGTATGGTTCAATGCAGGAGCTACAGACAGTCATGCGAAGTTCTTTTGAACACGTCTTCTCAAAACTGACTCCAGCAACTAGTTCGACAGTCCCCATGCAATGGAGATATGTTAGCTCCTGTAGTTATAAACGGACATTATCGACAAGTTCAGTATAGAAACGGGAATTTGCGATTATGGTGTCATAGCAAATATTATTACGAAAGTTAATGCACCATTTAAGATGGCTAGGAGAGTGTTTCTGCTGGAAAGAGCAGATATGCAGTTTTTTGCATCTCACTTAGACAGTGAATTGACATCACTTAGTTCCAGTAAGATAGACTTAGAGGAATTAAGGGAAAAGTTTAAGCAGATTGTAATCGTGATCTGGAGAATTATGTGCCTAGTAAGTGTATTAAGAAAGCAAAGCACCCACAATGCTTTAATAATGAGCTTCGGGAAATGCTGAAGAATCAGAGGCTGTTGCACTCTCGGTTCAAAAGAGAAAACGCAAATGACGACAAGCAAAAGTTCGTAGAGATTAGTGCCGAACATTTTCAAAGATAGAGGAAAACACCGGTGTTATCTTTTCTTGCAGGATTTCCTCTGCTCGTGGCATACGTGGAATGGAGTACTTTTTCTCTCCCTTTCACTAAATTACCAGGAGTGTGAGAGGTAGAGTTTATAGGAAGATTATTCACTATTTCTTCGACACACACCTGGAAATTATACCCATTTGGTCTGTTTATGAGGCATATAGGTCCTCATAAAACTATTGAATCGCAAGTCCAGCATTTGTTTCATCTCCTCAGCTTTAGAGAATTCCGTCCATTTAAACAAGTGAAATTGGATGTATTGTCACGTAAACTTGATTCATACTTTCCTACCATAGGAATACAGTTTTGGTTAAATCCACAGTGACTTCCTTCTCATCAACACGAAGATATCATTTACACAACTCGAAGTCAATTCTGACACACTTCTCACTTAAAAACTCATTACAAAAATAAACCTTTGTATCAAATCTTCCATTAATAAAAAGATGTATTCCTTGGCTGTACCTCTTACTATCACATTAACATGGGTTTGGATTGTCGCTGATTTCGACGTACAAAGCACTGCAAGTGGGATCCTATAATTTAGAACTCGGTACGTTGGCGGCTTTTGGGTTTTACTTGTTTCATCAAATAATACTCGAGGCCTTAACACTGATTATTTCCCAAGAGTCGAGAAAGATAACAGTTGGGGTAGTTTCGATACTAGCTTGGATAGATGCTTACACCGTTTCCCTTCACCCTTCAACACACGTGTGAAAATTGTCCTCCAATTCATCTCTCAGATCTAAATCTTCACTATACCTTACCAAGCGACTGCATAAATGAGTTTCACGCCCACTCCATTCTACGGTCAACATTGGGGAGTTAACTGTCGCCGACATTAGTTTGTTGAATTAGCCACTACAGGACGAATCTCATTTGCAACTTCGACAATATTCACTGTGGGATTTTGATTACACCGACATGTGTCAGCTTCATGATTTACTTCAGGATTCTGTTTCGGGTAAGCATTAATATTTTCATTAAAGGGTAGCAGATTCTGCTGACTGGTGGTTGATTGAATTACTTTGTGTTGTACTGAACTGTGATGTGTTTGAAGCGCCGGCGGTGGGACGACATATCCGAAGAGAGTGTCAGCTGAACGTTCGTTACTTTTGTGGCGCTTCCTGATTCATTACATTCCCTTTCCTGTGATTATTTGCAGTACTACTAGCCCTTGCATCTTCATTTATTAAATCAGTAGAGTCTAGTACAGATAATAACTAATCCAAAGTGGATTCAGTTACCTGTAGTAATTTTCCTGTCATGTGAAACGACAACTTGCCTTTCAGTATATGTGCATATTTATGTGACATAGGTTCATTCTAGACATGAGTGTTTACCTATGTCTCAATACACTTTCTTAGTCTTGCTTGTCTAGGACTATACAATTCTTGATTAAAGACTTTCCTGCACAATTTTTCTTGGACGCATTTGTCCAATACCTTGCCAAAAAGGAACTTTAGAATTTAGCTTCCATCATTATCGTAGATTTTCAAATTGTTCAAGCGAATGACAACATTCTGCAGTCGCGGTAGCCCATAACGCAGCCTCGCCTTGGACAAACACTCTGATGAACTGCATCTTTTGTGGGTCACACAACGTTCTAGGCAATACACTTCTAAAAAATTATTCAAATAACAGGATCTGCAGTTTGGTTCTCTGGTGTGAACACGTCAGACTGTTTATGTTTGAGGAACCTTCTCACCAATAAGACCGAAATAGCCGGCCGGTATGGCCATGCGGTTCTAGGCGCTTCAGTCTGGAACTGCGTGACCGCTGTGGTCGCAGGTTCGAATCCTGCCTCGGGCATGGATGTGTGTGATGTCCTTAGGTTAGTTAGGTTTAAATAGTTCTAAGTTCTAAGGGACTGATGGCCATATATGTTAAGTCCCATAGTGCTCAGCGCTATTTGAACCATTTAGATCGAAATAAGGGTGGATCCTGCCACTAAACTACTAGTGGTATGGTTTTGTGACAATTTGTGTACCTGAACATACGTCATCAACACAGGCATGGTTTTGCAGTATCTGACAATGACAGTGGCCACTGGCTCCATTTACTTGAGCTAATGTGATGTGTTATCACCAATTTGCCTTAATTTCCTTTCCACATGATCAGTTTGACCAATTAACTTAACCTGAACTTCTTGTTGCCACTTGAGCAGATCCTGAGTCGACATTTTCCTCAAGAAACCACGTTCGCTTTTGACAGATTGCACTATGATGCCCCATTCAGCACGTACCCCTGTGAAAGTCTGATCTGTCGCTTTCCTTAGTTCTGCTTCAAATTTTTCAGTAATTAGAGTACCCTTTTCTTTTATAAATTCCTCTATTTTGCTCTCTGGTTCAGCAGATAGATTTTCTACCCACGAAACTGTTTGTTTCACTGCGAGCTTCAGATTAACTTGCTCTAGTTGCAAAGTACGAAAACTTTTCAACAAATATTTCAAATTTTCAAGAAGGAATTTAATAATATTCCGGTATTTATGTGATCCGGATCTTAACACGTCTGTTTCGTGGTTAACCACTTCTATTTTCATCTGTACTAAGTGATTCTTAACTTGTTCGCTGACGTCCTGCACTTGCTGTTTCAAAGTAGAAGAGTCATTAGACATAGTGTCTTGCTTATGAACTGTGTCATTTATTCTCTGACTCATAAAGGATACGTTACTCTTCACGTGTCTTGTTTTTGATATAATGTTGATAAGTCAGCAGACAAGCTTTCTAATTATTGCAAAATAAGTGAATTAGAATCTTGCGCTGTAGTAAGAGATTCAGTCATCAGAGCGGATGTTACATTACTTACTGCGATAATACGACTAGAAATCATTGGATCTGGATCAATTGCGGGACTTAAACTCACAGTATTAACCTTAGCAGTAGAATTGGAGCTCATAATGTTGGATTCTGTATACGCGTCAGTTTCAGCTGGCGACATGCCAGTGCTCGCCGCAGCTGAACTGGCACGTATGATTACATCAGAGAACTCGCCGTTAACCGTATGAATATTCTCATTTACAGTATTAATCTGCGCAGTTTTCAGCACTTACTGGCGAGCTATCACCGTAAAAATGGATAGTAACTTTCTAAAACGTTATCACTCTTACTTAATACAGCTAAAAGTGTCGCAGAGGCTATGCTTGTTGCTCGGTACTGCATGTGGCAAGACGTATTTTTAGTAACAGGTACTGATCACACTAATGAATGGCACGCACATAACAACGGTTACCTGTCATCTGGCGGAATTTCTACATATTGTAATTTTAATTACCAAAACTGTGAAGAGTCTAACTAAAAATAAAAAAACAAGTCTCAAATCCAAGGAAATTTATTTCTACTCAAGTGGATGTCTTGAATTTAAAAGCATTAAGTGAATTTCTTCTCTTTACCTGGTGCTGTACACGCAAACAATCGTTGTTGTTGTTGTTGTTTGCTTGAATCCAGAGACTGGTTTGATGCAGCTCATCATGCTACTCTATCCTGTGCAAGGTTCTCCATCTTCCAGTACCTACTGCAACCTACATCCTTCTGAATCTTCTCAGTGTATTCATCACTCCTTACAAATACTTTCAGAAACGACTTCCTGACCCTTAAATCTATACTCGATGTTAACAAATTTCTCTTCTTCAGAAACGCTTTCCTTGCCATTGCCAGTCTACATTTTATATCCTCTCTACGTCGACCATCATCAGTTATTTTTCTCCCCAAATAGCAAAACTCATTTACTACTTTAAGCGTCTCATTTCCTAATCTAATTCTCGCAGCATCCCCCGATTTAATTCGACTACATTCCATTATCCTCGTTTTCTTTTGTTGATGTTCTTCTTATATCCTCCTTTCAAGACACTGTCCATTCCGTTCAGCTGCTCTTCCGGGTCCTTTGTTGCCTCTGATAGAATTACAATGTCATCCGCGAAACTCAAAGTTTTTATTTCGTCTCCATGGGTTTTAATCCCTACTCCGAATTTTTCTTTTGTTTCTTTTACTGCTTACTGAATATACAGATTGAATAACGTCGGGGATAGACTACAACCCTGTCTCACTCCCTTCCCAACCACTGTTTCCCTTTCATTCCCCTCTACCCTTATAACTGCCATAACCTATCCATTTCCCTTTTCAAATTTTCTAACCTACCTGCCCGATTATGGGATCTGACATTCCACGCGCCAGTTTTCTTTCTCCTGATAACAACGTCCTCCTGAGTAATCCCTCCCTCTCCACCCTCCCGGAGATCCGAATGGGTGACTATTTTACCTCCTGAATATTTTACCCAAGAGGACGCCATCATCATTTAACCATACAGTAAAGCTGCATGCCCTCGGGAAAAATTACGGCTGAAGTTTCCCCTTGCTTTCAGCCGTTCGCAGTACCATCCCAGCAAGGCCGTTTTGGTTAGTGTTACAAGGCCAGATCAGTCAATCATTCAGACTGCTGCCCCTGCAACTATTGAAAAGGCTGCTGCCCATCTTCAGGAACCACACGTTTGTCTGGCCTCTCACAGATACCCCTCCGTTGTAGTTGCACCCGTAACTCTTTGATTTCAGGTTTTTTTCTTCCCGATTTTCTTCATTTTTACTGAATTCAGTACGCTTTCTCATCTCTTTCTGGTCAGGTCTCAATTTTTTGTGCATATGATTAATGGCTCGTTGACTTCGTTCATTATCCATTCTCATGGATCGTCGCATGTAACAGAAAAGAACTAAACTGGTAAAAAGTACACAGCGTAAAATTCAAGTCTTTCTAACGAAGGCACCAGTATAACATGCCTTCTCCTACCGAGAAGAAATTACGAGTACATTAGGAAAAAATTATTTATAGTTTGAGGATGAAAATTCGGGCTCCCAAATCCTAATCTGCGATCGCGTGAAGTTTATTATCACATGCACGCCAACTTTATTCGTGATTGGACATCGAATTTCGTAATGAAATTCTAACTGCTGGCTCTAGAAGAGTTTGTTACCGTTAGTAGCGATCTCCATGAAATGTAGAAAATGGCTGATAACTGTTCATAGCCAAGCCAATACTCGTTAAAGCGTTACAAGTTGTTGCAGGCACACAAACATCTGGCCTGTCACCTATGAAAATGGTGGCAATTACTCCTACAGTAAATACTTGTACACCATTCTCAGTTGATGAAATTATTATTATCTAATGTTCAGAAATGTTTACACAAGGAATGGCCAGGGCAATAGGGTGTAGGCTAGCAGAAGAAGAAGACAAGAGAGGGAATTTCCTAATGAAAAGACGAACAACTTATGAAAATTCAGATATAACATTTTGTTGATTTTCATCGCAATAACAGATATATGCTTTAAGTTTACCTCCTTTGGCCATCTGCATGAAAGGTCATTCAATTACAGATACTGAACAGCATTTATAGCACGGTATATAAACAACTTTAAGAATCATTAGACACAGACAGGAAAAGAAGTCGATGTGAGTCCAGTGTGAATACACACGTAGTTTAACATAAGAGAAACAGTTATAGATGGATCCTATGGGGTAGAATGGATAGAGGCTATACTTACAAACCAAAATAGTTAATATTAGGTACCCTTCATCGACCTCTCGGCCCCTCCCGCTCGCTCACGACTCAGATGATGTTGTTGTAGACAGTTCCGAAAATAATTTCAATCTAATTTCAAATAGGCACACTACTCGTACAACTACAGTCCTTGGTGACTTCAATCTACTGTCGATATGCTGAAGAAAATACGTATTTCAATTCTGGGCCCAACATAAAACATAGTCCGAAATTGTATTAAATGCTTTCGGCGAAAATTATTTTGAACAATTAGTTCAGTAGCCCAACACATATGTAAATTGGTTTATTCATTTGAAGCTCGAAGGGGGCGATCTATTGTAAGTACTGAGTAAAAGAAGACCTTCTTAGCCGAGAGCACTATAAAAATTTTATTGTATATACCCAGTTTCGGTAAAACTGATGTACCATCTTCAAATCTTCATGAAGGTTATTACAGAAATGTTGTAGCTGGAACACGGTGTTTGTAATAACCTTTATGAAGATGTGAAGATGGTAACTTAGTTTTACAGAAACCAGTTACCTATAACAAAGTTTCTTATAGCGATCTCTGCTAAGAAGTTTTTCTTGTCCTGAGATGTGTAAATGGTTACAATAATATACTTGACGTTTTAATAACAAATAGTCCTACGCAGATATTGATCATCAAGCATGTGTATGACGGGGTACAGTCTTTTATGACGGCAAGTTTAAGTGAACAACGTGCAGCTATGAAATTTTGTTTTCTGCTCAATGAAAATGCTGTTGAAACTGTTTTAATGTTGAAAACAGCTTACCAAGATGACGCTATGGCAGAAACTCAAATATACGAGTGCTTTGCTCGATTTAAAAATGGCGACATGTCGATTGATGGCAAACCTCGTTCTGGACGTCCATTAACTGTCAGAATCAACGAAAATATTGAAAAAATTGGTAGCTTGTGCTCACAGACCGTCGACAGACAATTGATCAACTGTCAGACATTAGTCACAGATTGCGCAACAGTGTTCATCAAACAATACCCGTTTGTGGCAGACAGGAGACTGATTCTTCGACCAGACAACGTACCTGAGCGCACAGCCATATCTGTTAGAGAGTTTTCGGCAAAACAGTGGCAGGGTTCCACTGCTCCACGCATCTTACTCGGCTGACCTCGCTCTGTGCGACTCTTCCTTATTTCCACGCATGGAAAAGGGCATGAAAGGACACCAATTTGACAGCTCTTAAGAAGTTAAGAAAAAACCGAGGGAAGAGCTGTCAGCCATTTCTAATGATAACTACAAAAACTGTTTCGAACAGTTGAGGTAACGGTGGGACAAATGCATTAGTTGTGATGGAGAGTATTTTGAAGGGTATAAGGTTGTTTCGTAAACTGTCTGAAAATACATAGCTTCAGAAAATACTTCCGGTCTCTTTGGGTAGAGTCTTGCTATCTGGACGGGAAAGCATCTGACAATGGTAGATGTAGGAGTGATATAAAACACAGACTGACAAATTGTAAGAGAAATGTGTTACAGCCTAACGTAATATTTAATTCTTTGGAAGTCTTTCCTGAAAGCGTTTGCATTCAGTACAGCTCGTCGATGACGACAAATAGTTCACACAAGAGGGAATGCGAACCTCGTGAAACGCAATACAGAGAAACAGCTCAGAAGATACTGCAGAAAAATGTACATTATATGGGTAGATGGCGTAACTAATGAAGTGGAACTGAATTGAATTGTGGATAAAAGAGTTTTGTGAAACGACTTCACTAACACAAAAATTAGTTTGACGGATACATTCTGAAGCATCAAGAAATAGGTAATTTAATGACGCACGAAGTATATTAATTTAGGTATGCAAAATGGGAGACTTGTACATATGCCGATCTGACAAAGCTTCAAATTACTCACGGCAAATTAGAGGGCTAACGCCATCGACAGGCGCCAGTATGCTGACAGCAGAAGGGCCTGCAACTTTTTTTTTCTTTTTTCTTTTTGAGTCATCAGTCTTGAGACTGGTTTGATGCGGCGCACCACGAATTCCTCTCCTGTGCCAACCTCTTCGTCTCACAGTAGCACCTGCAACCTATGTCCTCATTTATTTACTGTATTTACTGGTATCCTCGTTGTTCCGTCCGTCATTGGTCGTAATCCCACTTCTGAACGTTTCTTTTATTCGCATCACTGCTTGTTCGATGATATGATTTAACATTAGGGGCGAAAGACCTTTTTTAATCGGAGCACAACTTTCTTGGTCATCCACTCCTATTATCCCCTCTTGGCTCTTGCACATATTGGATGTTACCCCCCTCTCCTTACAGTTTACTCCAATTTTTCTCAGAATTTCGAACTTCTTGAACCATTTTACATGGCCGAAACGCTTTACTGTTATCAAAGTCAGGCCTACCTTTCCTAAAGCCTAACTGATCGTCATCTAACACATCCTCAATTTCCTTTTCCATTATTCCATATATTATTCTTGTCAGCAACTTGGATGCGTGGGCTGTTAGGTAGGTTGTGCGATAGTTCTTCCACTCGTCAGCTCGTGCAATCCTCGGAATTGTGTGCATGATATTTGTCCGAAAGTCAGATGGTATGTCACCAGACATGTATATTCGACACACCAACGTGAATAGTCGTTTTGTTGCCATTTTCCGCAATGATTTTAGAAATTCTGATAGAATAGTATCCATCCCTTCTGCCGTGTTTGATCTTAAGTCCTCCAAAGCTCTCTTAAATTGTGAGAGTCCAATAGAGATGACAGGTGGCTAACTTAAGCCGTCGGCTGAAAGTGGTGCGCCAACCAGGCAATCTAAAGGCGGGCTGTCGAGACTTTCAGAGGGCAGACTGCTATAGAGAGCCGGCCGCTGTAGCCCTGCGGTTCTAGGCGCTGCAGTCCGGAACCGCGGGACTGCTACGGTCGCAGGTTCGAATCGTGCCTCGGGCATGGATGTGTGTGATGTCCTTAGGTTAGTTAGGTTTAAGTAGTTCCAAGTTCTAGGGGACTGATGACCTAAGATGTTAAGTCCCATAGTGCTCAGAGCCATTTGAACCATTTCTTTTTACTATAGAGAGTTGCATCAAACCAGCCTTCTGACTGCAGAGCACAGAAACCAGCGCAAGTCTGGCTTATTTAAGAGGAGATCGCGCGATCTCCAACTTCTGTCCAGTAGATTATTTACAGTGAACTAACATGCCCTTCTCTCTCTGACAGCTACTTTTAGACGATCGAGATCAGTGGGACACGGTACGTTGTGTGGTCAGTCAGCTGACGCTTCTCTGGATGATTATTTACCCGTCACTAGATGGTTTAAATGGTTTAAATGGCTCTGCGCACTATGGGACTCAACTGCTGTGGTCATCAGTCCCCTAGAACTTAGAGCTACTTAAACCTAACTAACCTAAGGACATCACACACACCCATGCCCGAGGCAGGATTCGAACCTGCGACCGTAGCAGCAGCGCGGCTCCGGACTGGAGCGCCTAGAACCGCACGGCCACCGCAGCCGGCTCCCGTTACGAGAGGCTGTGTCTTACCGCCGAAACTGCTGGTAACGGCAGTGCATGGTTTCTGACGAAGCGCCACGTTCAAGATTCCTTGGTACCTCAGGACGTAGCCTTCGATTTGGCACCACAGAGGCGAGTATAGAGTCAATAAAACTATATCCGAAGGTGGGCAATACAGAGGGTGAGAGCGACGAGCAGTGATTGAAATATTAAAGTGGACGCAATGATCAGTAGTGCTGCCCGTAAGAGGTTGCTTCCGGGTAAGTTAAAAAAGGTGTAGCTACAGGTTCTTTTTATGAGGATACATACAGAAAGCTGTCTTAACATCGACGTATAAAATGTGTTTGCCACATTCTTTGTAGTAAGGATTACGCAGCGTAAGAAATGTTGCTGAGGGATATGTGCGATTTTCCTGTGGCACGTTTATAGTACGGTGGGATGGCCCTGTTTTCAAACTTTCTTTTCTTTTTAGTATTCTTCAGCCTGGTGTCGGTGCCAAAAACTTGAGTTGAGTGCAGTATGGGCTCAACAGGTAATGTAGAAGGGGCACTCTCGGCCGGTACAATTGAAAGCATGATTCGAATAACCACATGAAGTCTTATTTGTCTCAGAAACCAATGTTCATAAATACCTTGTTAGCCAGTAAGTTTAATAATTCCACATTATTTTGCAACATAGTAAAGACATTTTCTATCCGTTCCCAGATTCATCACAAACTGTGACGTTAGCTAGTAAAATAATTTCAATCGCAGGATAAATAAAGTCTTGAAAATATGTATCAGAAAATATCAAGCTCATTGATAGAACCACGTAGATATCTCACGTATCTCGCTGAGGTGACGACAGAAATCTATCCTTGGAAGATAATGATATCATATAGTCAAAGACATGGCTAGGCACAATAGCTAATAATAGATGGCTCATTGGTCCCACCATCTGGAAGCCACAAGGCCTTTATAAGCAGCACCTGCCAGCTCCAATGACGTATCGTTCCCAAGACGTGGCTAGGGACAATAACTGATAATAGATGGCTCACCTGGTCCCACCATCTAGAAGCCACAAGGCCTTTATAAGCACCATCTGGCAGCTCCAATGACGTATTGTTCCCCGAATGCAGGCTGTCCCCGACAATCTCGCTTCTGGAACGTGACTGCCCTCCACGGGTCAGGGCTGCGGACTGCTATACAGCTTGCTGTGCTGGAAACTTCTCTCGCCCACACAGACCCAGCTCGTTGTGATTTCTAGAATATTAACGTTGTCCTGGGGTGTCTCGTTGTGCACTGCTGTGAACGTTGGTACACACTCCCCACACAAGCCTGTACGCACACTTTTTCTGATCACAGTTTAAGGTCCCAGGAGTCAAACCCAGCATGCGTTCAGTGAAATAAAACATTTACTCAGAGTTTCTTGTAATCACGCATCAGAAATTCCCTCTGTAATGGCAGTCTCTGTATCGGCAAATATATCAACAGCAATAACAATATCACCAACAGCAACTAATTCGATATTGTTCTATTTGTTTCGCAAATTTAACGACTTACTGCAGCCAGAAGATACGAGCAGTGTAATGTGATAGGAGGAAAAACAGAGTTTTTTCGGTTTCACCAAAGGTCTGATTAGTCATACGCTGCATGGACAGCTGAACATGAACGCCCTCCCTATAAATGCCGTTTTCCGCGTAGTAACTCCACTTCAATCAACCGTATGGATGAGATATAACGGTTCGCTCGCTCCAAACAAGAGCCTCTGTTTGCAATAACTACAGTTCCACAATCCTACACTGCAAGTTGTTCCCAGCTTACTGAAGTTTACCGATCTTCATGTCGGGCACAACGCTCGTTTTATGAACGCGGTGTCTCTCTATCGATAGTTGATCCTGATCTGAAAGAAAATTACGTAACCAGATGTCAGAGTGATCAACGTGTAGAAGCGACAGCTCTGTGTTTCCCGTTCAGCGTCCATCCTGTTTCCACAGTGAACCCTCGAAATCTGATTCGAACCGCCTTCCCAGAGCCGGCAGACCGAGCAGGCTCTGAATTCTGCTCCGCGCCTCGCCTCGCACAGTGCTTTCGGACGAGGGGCTTCCCGCCTCACACTCAGTGCGGCCCTGAGGTCATCCCCGCAGGGTTATCGCACTCAGCTCCGTCAGCAGCGACTTTTTAAAAGCGCCAGCTCCACGAAAAATCGCAAGGTCAGCCGCATCCTCTTGCGCCCCGGAGTCGGCGTAAACAAATTGACGTCACCCTGCGGCAGTTAGATCCTTTCCAGTGCAACCGGAGAAGCTCTGGACCACATTCGCAGTTTCCGATCGACCTGTTACGTTTACTCAGGTATGCACTTCATCACAAACTAAACCAGAATAGCAAATTAAGACATTTCTTTAAGATGCAGGTGATGCATTAATGCAGATTACACAGAAACAGATATAAAGGACAATTATTTCACAAGCACACAGCAAAAGGTATTCCAAGTGGGCAGAAGATAAATGGCTTGAACATCGTCAATTTAAAAAGTATTTGTTAAAAAGAAACAGTTTGAAGGAAACGGTAGGGGGAGTACAAAGAAATAATCTAAATAGAACAATACTGTTCTAGAATAGTTGAAATGTTATATGATAAATAATTGAAAGAATAACAGTGTAACAAAAACAAAAGAGAAACCTCTTACAGGCAAACATCACATCATGTGTCCGCTCCCGGTAGCTGAGTGATCAGCGCGACGGAATGTCATTCATAAGGGCCCGGGTTCGATTTCCGGCTGGTTCGGGGATTTTCTCCGCTCATGGACTGGGTGTTGTGTTGTCCTAATCATCATCATTTCATCCCCATCGACGCGCAAATCGCCAAAGTGGCGTCATATCGAAAGACTTGCACCCGGCGAACGGTGTACCTGACGAGTGGCCCAGTCACACGACATTTATTTATTTATCACATCATGTAAGTTAAAACAGCCAGTGGAATGTAACTATCAATAGAGACACAAATACACAATTTTTGTCAGATTTCCTTAAATGTTTCTGCAATCCAAGTCACGAATCAGTAACAGCCGTTGTTTTACAAGGTGAAGTGTACACAGTCAGCAGAGGTATTATGATGGAAATAGCAGCAGGAGATAATTCAGTTTCAATAGAAAATATTTGATTCGTGTGAAAATTAGTGCCAAATTTTTTTTTTTGAAAATACAATAATTTTCATACACTCGAAAAAATCTATAATTACTTCATGCTAGAAGAATTACACACAAGATAAATAAAATATATATGGTTGTGAGCCTCCTCTCCATAATATTCCTAAAATTATCAGTAGCAACACAGGAAGTTTTATTTCAAAGAGTTTTACAAAGTGACACAGCACTGTGGCAAGTCGACAGTAGAGTTATGAGTGTGAGGTGGCACTTTCAGTGGGATGCGTGAAATTCGCTGAACCTGTTCACTCTGCTGTGACGAAAACTTCACAAAAAACGCTTGAAAAATGAGTTATTTACTCAGCCTGTGTTCTCAATTCGAATATAGTACATTTTCCTTGAGATAGGAAAGCTTCTGTCCAAGAATCAGCACGGATATAGAATGTATTTGTCGTGCGAAACTCAGTTTGGCGTTTTCTCACATGAATTCGTGTGAACTAAAAATGAACGGAAACAGACAGTTTCCATATTTCTAGGTTTTCGAAAAGTATTTGACACGGCGCCCCGCTATAGATTGTTAACGGAGCTATGAGTGTACAGAATAGGTTAACAGGTATGTCAGTATCCCGAACACTCCTTCAGTAGTAGGACCAGTTGCTGTCCTCGACGGCGAGTGCTCATGAGGTACAACAATATTGTCAGGAGCTCCATGGAAGTGTGATACGACCGCTCTTAAACTCTAAATACATAAATGATCAGACGGACAAAGTGAACACCTGTGTTGCACTAGATGGTGTCGTGTTTGAATGACTGCACTAGGATACAAAGTGGCGTAGACAAAATTCCAAGTTGAATGACAGCTAGCTGTAAAGATAGAGATGTGTAAGTTAATCTGTATGAGTAGAAAAAACAATCCTGCGATGTTCCAGTACATTACAAGTAGTGTATTGTTTGACACAGTCACATCGATGAAATACCTAGGCGTAGCGTTGCAAAGCGATATGAAATGGAACGAGTGCCCGAGGATTAATAAAGGGAAGGCGAATGGCTGACTTGTATTTAGTGGGTCAATTTTAGAAATGTGTGGTCTATCTGTAAAGAAGATCACATATACGACAGTAATGAAATCCATTCTTGGGGTCGACACCTAGTCGGATTAAAGGCAGACGTCGGAGAAACTCAATGGTGGGCGTCTAGATTTTTTACCAACAGATTCGTACAAGACGCAAGTATTACGGAGATGCTTCGGAAACTCAAATGGACGGAGGAAACACGACGTTCATGCGAGGAATCTTATTGAGAAAATTTAGATGACCGGCATTTGCCACCGATTGCAAAACGATCCTGCTGCCGCCAAACTACATACCGCGTTTAGACCAAGAAGATATGAGAAATTAGGGCTCGCACGAAGGCTTATAAACCAACTTATTTCCCTCGTTCTGTTGCGAGTGGAACAGGAAAGGAGTTGACTAGTTGTGGTATGGGGTATCCTCCGTCACTCATCATTTAGTGCCTTGGGGATAATGCATGTGGGTGTTGATCTAGTGCAAAAGTTAATGATCAGTTTTAATCCTCAAAAATATTACATCTACATCAAACTCCGCAAGCCACCTAATGGTGTGTGGCGGAGGATACTTTCGGGACCACTATTTGATC
Source organism: Schistocerca cancellata (assembly GCF_023864275.1). Classification (NCBI taxonomy): domain Eukaryota; kingdom Metazoa; phylum Arthropoda; class Insecta; order Orthoptera; family Acrididae; genus Schistocerca; species Schistocerca cancellata. The sequence continues at coordinate 845,582,196 of NC_064627.1, forward strand.
CCTCCAACCCTGTTCCACTCGCGAATACTTCGTGGGAAGAATGATTGTTGGTAAGCCTCTGTATTGGCTGTAATTTCTGAATTTTCTCCTCGTGGTCAATACGCGAGTTGTATGTGGGGGAAGTAATATGTTGTCTGACTCCTCCTGGAAAGTGCTGTCCCGAAATCTCAATAGTAAATCTCTCCGTGATGCATAACATGTCTCTTGTAACGTCTGCCAGTGGGGTTTGTTTAGTATCTCCGTAACGCTATTTCCCCAGTTAAACGATCCCGTGATGAAACGCGCCGCTCTCCATTGGATCTTCTCTGTCTCCCCTATCAGTCCTACCTGATGGGGATCAAAGATAGATGAACAGTATTCAAGAATGGGCGAGCAAGCGCCGTATAAGCCACTTCCTTCGGAGGTGAGTTACATTTCCTTAAGATTCTTCCGATGAATGTGAGTCATGTGTCTGCTTTTCCCACTATCTGTTTCATATAGTCATTCCATTTAAGGTCGCTCTGGATAGTTACACCTAGATGTTTTACGGCAGACGCTGTCTCCATCTGTTTGTCATCAATAGTGTAGTTATACAGTAGTGGATTTCTTTTCCTGTGTATGCGCAATATGTTACATTTATTTACGTTCAGGGTCAACTGCCAGAGTCTGCACCATTCATCAATTCTCTGCACATGGTTCTGCAACTTCTTACTATCTTCTGGCGTTGCTACTTTGGTATAAACAACTGCATAATTTGCGAATAGCCTTAAAGAGCATCCGACGATTTCTACTAGATCATTCACATATACTGTGAACAGCAACGGTCCTATCACACTTCCCTGTTGTGGTCCGGATATTACCTTTACGCCTGTCGATTTAGTTCCGTTAAGAGCGACGTGTTGAGTTCTCTCTGCAAGAAAGTCTTGAACCCAATCGCAGGTCTGCTCCGACACTCCGTAGCTCGTATTGTTTTCGTTAAACGGCAATGCGGGACGGTGTCAAAAGCCTTACTGAAATCAAGGAACACTGCATCAACCTGAGCGCCGTTGTCCACTACGCTGTGGATCTCACGGAGGAACAGAGCGAGCTATTAGCGGAATCCATGTTGATTTTTATAGAGGAGCTGTTCATTTTCCAAGAGCGTCATAATTCTTCAGCTAAAACATATACCATAATTGTACAGAAGATTGGCTTCAACGATGTAGGCCCATAATTGTGTGGATCTGTCTCACCGACTTTCTTAAAAACGGGAAAGTCCTGTGCTTTTTTCCAGTCGTTAGGTACCTTTCGCTGAGCAAGCGATCTACGATAAATTGCTGCTAGAAGGGGAGGACGTTCTTTAGCATAATCTTTATATAATTGTATACGTATGTCATCTGGTCCTGAAGCCTTTACACTACAGGGCTATTACAAATGATTGAAGCGATTTCATAAATTCACTGTAGCTCTATTCATTGACATATGGTCACGACACACTACAGATACGTAGAAAAACTCATAAAGTTTTGTTCGGCTGAAGCCGCACTTCAGGCTTCTGGCTACAGAGCGCTCGAGAGCGCGAGAGAGACAAAATGGCGACAGGAGCCGAGAAAGCATATGTCGTGCTTGAAATGCACTCACATCAGTCAGTCATAACAGTGCAACGACACTTCAGGGCGAAGTTCAACAAAGATCCACCAGCTGCTAACTCCATTCGGCGATGGTATGCGAAGTTTAAAGCTTCTGGATGCCTCTGTAAGGGGAAATCAACTTGTCGGCCTGCAGTGAGCGAAGAAACGGTTGAACGCGTGCGGGCAAGTTTCACGCGTAGTCCGCGGAAGTCGACGAATAAAGGAAGCAGGGAGCTAAACGTACACAGCCGACGGTTTGGAAAATCTTACGGAAAAGGCTAAAGCAGAAGCCTTACCTTTTACAATTGCTACAGGCCCTGACACCCGATGACAAAGTGAAACGCTTTGAATTTTCGGCGCGGTTGCAACAGCTCATGGAAGAGGATGCATTCAGTGCGAAACTTGTTTTCAGTGATGAAGAAACATTTTTTCTTAATGGTGAAGTGAACAGACACAATGTGCGAATCTGGACGGCAGAGAATCCTCACGCATTCGTGCAGAAAATTGGCAATTCACCAAAAGTTAACGTGTTTTGTGCAATTTCACGGTTTAAAGTTTACGGCCCCTTTTTCTTCTGCGAAAAAAACGTTACAGGACACGTGTATCTGGACATGCTGGAAAATTGGTTCATGCCACAACTGGAGACCGACAGCGCCGACTTCATCTTTCAACAGGATGGTGCTCCACCGCATTTCGATCACGATGTTCGGCATTTCTTAAACAGGAGATTGGAAAACCGATGGATCGGTCGTGGTGGAGATCACCATCAGCAATTCATGTCATGGCCTCCACGCTCTCCCGACTTAACCCCATGCGATTTCTTTCTGTGGGGTTATGTGAAAGATTCAGTGTTTAAACCTCATCTACCAAGGAACGTGCCAGAACTGCGAGCTCGCATCAACGATGCTTTCGAACTCATTGATGGGGACATGCTGCGCCGAGTGTGGGAGGAACTTGATTATCGGGTTGATGTCTGCTGAATCACTAAAGGGGCACATATCGAACATTTGTGAATGCCTAAAAAAACTTTTTGAGTTTTTGTATGTGTGTGCAAAGCATTGTGAAAATATCTCAAATAATAAAGTTATTGTAGAGCTGTGAAATCGCTTCAATCATTTGTAATATCCCTGTACTAAGCAATTTTAACTGCTTTTCAGTTCCGCGATCGGTTATCTCAATATCTCCCATTTCGACGTTCTCACGACGATTGAAAGGAGGGGCAGTGTTATGATCTTCCGTGGTGAAACAACTTCGGAAGACCGAGTTCAGTATTTCGGCCTCCTCTCCGTTATCTTCCGTTTCAGTGCCGGTGTGGTCGCTGAGAGAATGAATAGATGATTTGGACCCACTTACTGATTTCACATACGACCAAAATCTCTTGTGGTTCATACTCAGGTCGGTTGACAACGCCTTATTTTCGAAATCACTGAACGCTTCTCTCATTGCTCTCCTTACGCTCATTTTCTCTTCGTTCAGCTTCTGTTTGTTAGCTAGGTTTTTACTTCTCCTGAATGTGAGACGAACTGCTCGTTGTTTACGTAGTGCCTTACTAACAGAGCTATTAAACTATGGTGGATCTTCCCCGTCCCTTAAAACCTTACTCGGAACATACTTGTCTATGGCATATTGAACGATGCATTTAACTTTTTTCCTTTTGTTCTCCACATCTTCGTCCTCATCACTGAATATTTCGTGCTGATTGCTGAGATATTCTGAAATTTGTCTCCTGTCACCCTTGCTGAGCAAATATATCTTCCTACGTTTCTTAACATTCCTTGTAGGACCCGTCGTCATAGAGTCTGTCACAGCCTTGTGATCACTGATACCTTCCTCTACGTTCACTGATTCGATAAGTTCAGGTCTGTTTGTTGTCAGGAGGTCTAAGACGCTGCCCTCAGGAGTTGGTTCTCCAACTATCTGCTCGAGGTAATTTTCGGACAAGACATCCATAACAATGGCACACGATTCCCTGTCTCTTGCACCAGTTTTTATGGTATAACACTCCCAATCTATACCTGGCAAGTTGAAGTCAATCCCCATTACAACGGAATAATCAGGAAAATTACTAACGACATTTTGCAAGCTCTGTCTGAAGCGCTCGACAACTACAGATCCTGACCCAAGTGGTCTATAAAAACATCGGATCTCTATTTTTGACCGTTCTTTGATACTCATTTTCACCCAGATTAATTAATATTCAGAATCCCTTATAACCTTGCTAGACTTTGTGGAATTTTTTGCTGCAATAAACATACCGCCTCCATTGGCGACTAACCTATCCTTACGCTAAACTTTCCAGTCTGAAATAAGGATTTCTTTGTCACTGACGTCTAGCTTCAGCCAGCTTTCTGTTCCGAATATTATCTGTGCATTATAACCTTCAATAAAGGATACTAATTCTGTGACCTTTCCTTGGATGCTCCTGCAGTTTAATAAAATTATATTAATGTTTTCTATCTCCGATCTGCAAGGATCAAGATCCTACGAGGTCGCTGTGGCTGATTTAATGGGAAAATCGTGTTTTCTCGACAGGGAGGGGTCCTCTAACCTAAAAGAACCCAATTTGCCCCACCACTACTGCGCTACCCTAGTAGCCGCTTCCTGCGTGTAAGTGCACGCCTGACATATTAAGGGGAACACTACAGTTCTGCACCCAATAGCGGAGGTCGAGAAATTCGCATCCAATACCGTGGCAGAGCCGTCTGAACCTCTGATTTAGACCTTCCTCTCTGCTCCAAATCAGAGGACTGCGATCAACACTGGGTACGATGCTACAAATAGACAGCTTAGCCTGTACCCCGCGTGCGTTGCTAGCTGCCTTCACCAAATCAGCCAGCCGCCGAAAGGAGCCGGGGATGGCCTCAGAAACCAAGCGGCAGGCGTCATTAGTGCTGACATGTGCCACTACATGCAGCCGGTTGCACCCAGTGACACGGTAGGAAGCTATTATGCTTCATCGTTATGGAGCAGACAGGTGTTCAACAACTGAGTGTGTCTACACTTAGGTGACGCAGGTCATAGGATAGCGATATGCACATATACAGATGTCGGTAGTATAACATACACAAGGTATAAAAAGGCAATCCGTTGGCAGAGCCATCAGTTGTACTCAGGTGATTCGTGTGAAAATGTTTCCGACCCTGATCACACCCGCACGACGGGAATGAACAGACTTTGAACGGAGAATGGCAGTTGGAACTAGACGCATGGGAATTTTCATTTCGGAATCGTTAGGCAATTCGATATTCCGAAATCCAAAGTGACCAGAGTGTGCCGACAACACAAAGTTTCAGGCATTGTCTCTCACCATGGACAACGCAGTGGCCGATGGCCTCCAATTGACGAACTAGAGCAACTGCGTTTGCGTAGAGTTATTAGTGCTAACGAACACGCAACACTGCGTGAAATAACCACAGAAATCAATGAGACGAACGACGTTAGGACAGTGAGGCGAAATTTGGCTAATGGGCTATGACAGCAGACGACCGAAGCGACTGCCTTTACTAATAGCACGACATAGCGTGCGGTGCTTTTCCTGGGCTAGTGACCATGTTAGTTGGACCGTAGACGACTGGAAAATATGGAAATGGTCGGATGAGCTGATTGTGGAGTTCGAGTGTGGCGTAGACCAAACGAAGCTATTGACCCAAGTTCTTAATCAGGTACTGTGCAAGGTGGTGGTGGCTCCATAATGGTGTGGGGTGTGTTTACACCGAATGGACTGGATCGTGTGAATACTTGGAGACCATTTGAGCCACGGATGGACGTACCTTTCCCAGACAGCGTTGGAACTTTTATAGACAACAATGAGCCGTGTCAATGGCCCACAATTTTTCGCGATTGGTTTATTCAACATCTTGGGCAATTCGAGCGAATGGTTTGGGAAAAAAAGGCCGACATTAATCCCATGGAACATTTGTGAGACATAATACAGAGGTCATCCCGTGCACGAAATCCTTCAACGGTAATACTTTTGCATTTATCGATGGCTATAGAGGCAGCATGGCACAATATTTCTGCAGGAGACTTCCAGCGACATGTTGAGTGGATGCCACGTCGAGCAGATGCCGTGGGCCACTGTCGTTTACACAGCCTGTTTTATGGTGGGTCCAGTGACAATTTCAGTTCATGATTACGCTGCACTTTGCCACTGGTGCAGCTAGATTTCAATCAGTTCAAGAACATAAAAGTAAAATTTTGGAAGTTGGCCCGTTAAATGTATCAAAGGTCAAAAACTGTGTCATTAAATATACGTTAAAACTGTAACACTTATTGACGAACTGAAAGGAGACTTTGATGTATTTTGAATTAGAATGTTTGAAGTTAACTATGGGATAGACAGCGAAACAAGTAAACAAATTAATAATAGTATCTGAAAAGTGATTGTAAAACAGAGCTTTCAATGTGTCATAAATGCGATGAGAGTGCAATAAGTAACTTTCCCTATTTTATTGTGCTAAAAATTATTTTATCTGTGATAAAATAATTTTATTGACATTTTACAATGTTCGTCTAGCTTTTCTACATAGTGAGCATGTTTTTCGAAGCATTTATGGTAACGCGACAAAAGTTACTCCAAACGAGCGTTGTAACAGGTCGGGTCCTGTGATCGTAAATAACTCTTCTCTGTTGATGTGACTTCAACATCGGCGTTGAAGTGTTTACCTGCAAGATGACCTATAGGTTGGGGGAACAAGTGAAAATCACCCGGGGCAAGATCTGCTGAATATACAGCAGCACTTTCCAATTAGATCTTCCGAGAACCACTTGTGTCATCCGACCTGCATGAGAGCGACCTTTGTCAGGAAAGATGAGAACTTTCAGAGACAAAAATCCATGAAGTTTGCTTTTGACGGCAGCTCGCATATTCCTGAAGACGTTGCAGTAGCTCTCTGCATTCACTGTAGTGTTGCGAGGCAGGTAGTGAACGGATAACACCCATTGACAGTGCTAAACCGTCGTTGCCGTAACTTCCCATGTCGAATGTGTGACCCTTTCCTTTTTTTGGAACACTCTCGCCAGGTCTCTTCCCCACCGAACTCTGGCGTTTTGTCACAGAGTAGAATTGTGTACCCAGGTCTCATGTTCCCATTAGAATGCTCATCCTGATTTCCTCGCAGACAGCGTTTGATTTCCCATGGATATCGGAAGCGGGTGGTTGTTTTGTTGCGAAAAAAGGAATGACAGAGAGCAGCGCATAAGCAGAACGCACTTTGTAGTGGTAATTCCTTGGTAACTGGCAGAGCAGTGGCAGGACATTGCGATATGCTTCATAAGCCAGTGTTACCTTGGTCAGCACATAATAGTCGAACTCGTCGGCCCTCATATGTCACGGGCACGATTTATTTTGCAAAGAAATATAATAGGGAACTTAATCATTTTACTACCCTCGAATAAAGTTAACACCCAATTTGTTTTAGAACTTTTGGCAAGGCAACGAGCCTAAGATATCTGATGTGGGATACATTCGAATGTGTTAGCTCAACAGGCAGTTGACGCTTGTCTATTCTGAAGTACTAGAAGAAACAAACAAAAAGTTGAATGAATTTGGGATCAATCGAAAAGACTCCTTTTTCGGCTGCAGTGGAGAAACAGAGGTGGCCAGAATACCTAGTCAAGTTTGCAGGTGGGAATTAGACCTGTGAGTATCTTTGATGAATTCCAACAGGCATGAAAAGGCCGAAGCGACAGCTCGATGAATGAGGTGGGGGTGGGTGGTTAGGTAAGAAATATTGACGAGTATGGCTATAGAACGCGAACAGTTTTGGGGCATGCCTATATGGGCATTGGATGTCAAAGCATTATTTTTAACCGGTGCGACACTCGAAGGCGAAGGGTGTCGGTGAAACACTGTTGTCATACGCTTCATTGATCCGAAACTATTTGGCATCCTCACATAAAAACAAAAAAGGACAACGAGATGCACTGAATTCAGATGAACACAACGGGTGTCTGGCAAGCAAATCAAGCACTGTGCCGGCTTTTCTCCATTCATCGCTGTGGTGATCACATAGCGCAAGCGACGACATGGTGTAACCCAACGCCACCGTTAGCGTCTGTCCTCGGTTCCACGAAAACTCTGCCTCGTCGCGGCAGACTAGGACGGCATGGCGGTCCGCATGACGGAAAGAAATTCACAGCGCCCACTGCCGCTTCGCAGCTGTAGCTGCGGGGCTTATCTTGCCAAGCGTGTCGAGGTCACCCGCAACATTTCCAGACGGCAGCCTCTTGTGTCAAAACAACGACACTTTCCTCTATACAACAGCGTCATAAGAGATCCTGTCTCATAAATCGTTGACGTAAATTGAAAATATTTGTGGTATATCACGCTCCCTCGAATCACACATGGCTTTACTTTCAGCGGGACACTCTCTGTTCAATATACTGCAGCTGTTTCGTTATGCATGTCATGTTATACTGGACCCTGCACAATTCCACCACCGCACCCAGGAGTGCAAACTCACTGGATGTTGTTGTGCCCGAGCAATGGTGCTGTGCACTTACTGCTGCCGCATAACCTCATCTTTTCAATGTTTTCTACTCCCTTAAGGCGGTATTATGGAGTGAAGTACATTTTTCTGACATTTGCAAGTCAGCTATGACATATTTTCTGGTTAAATAGCATATATTACAATAATTATATTCATAATTGTTCCACATATGATGTATAAGACATTTCGTAATGATGTGGAACGTGTCACATTATAATGTATTAATGTAAGAATAGAATAGATGCTGAATGATGAATGCATGCAGCTTGCCGCTAACTTTGTGTAATGTCTTGTCTGTATAGACGTGTATCTGTTGCCTTTAAGATCCCTTCAATTTCACACATAAATCTATACAGTAAAGTAAGGGCCACCCGTTTTGTCTTTAGGCTGATCCGTGATAAGACAGGCGAAAAGTTAGACTAATGGAGGATTATTAGTATGTCTCTAATTTCATTTGCTCTCTCTCTCTCTCTCTCTCCTTTATCTATGTATAGTTTTAAATATTATATTTCATTACGTGAAATCAGCCCAATAGAATCTCTGGTGGAGCCCTTCGTCTTAGTATTCAGCGGCTGGCTTGCTGTGAAAGATCTTTACTTTTATTATTATTGTTAAGCGCTGCATTCAGTGGGAAAATCAATCGTTTGAACAATTCGTTCCTTTTACGAAAGATTTCGAATTCTAGATGTGTACGAAGCCTTTTTGGACGATTTTACAAAGACTCGTTGATTGCAGGTTCTCTTCGACACAGCTGAAACTTCCCCACTAATTACAGTGCCAACGCGATCATCAATGATTCAGACAAAGAACTCATTCGTTCATTCACTCCCGAATAAAAGGGGTCACAAACCTTATTTGTGAAGGAAATTGTATATTCAATCCATCTCCATTACATGTCCAGATTTCTGTTGGTTCCAAATCTTAATTATTTTCCGTTACAGTTTCTTTCTCTTCAAATAATCCGCTAGTGGCACAAATGTTAATAGCTCGCTTTAGCGAGAAGAAAAGCAAATATGTCTCTTTTAGAAACTCGTCAATCTTTCAACAGATACTTCCGAAGCTGTCCTAGTTACCAGTCTCACAACCATGGAGAATACATACCTGTATCTCTGTTATTCCAAAGAATAAACGTACTAGAAAATACTTTGGCGTCGACGAGCTGTCGCCGCATATGTTACTAGAAAATCATATCAGATACTTTTCCAAAGTAAATAAATGTGGATGGTTTGATTGACAATGATTAATTGGTGCGTGGTAGAGGGTAATTTTCCGTGGGGAGATTACAATGCCCCTCGCAGCGAGCGAAGTTTGTGAGCTTAATTTTGATTTACCGAACACACTTCGCGAGCTATCTATTAGTGTGGATAACCCGGAAGTGATGATTGTCAGTCCTCCGACTGAAAAAAAAAGCTTTGTTTAAGACAGACGAAGAAAAGAAATATTGAAAACAGAAGAAATGAAGAGACAGGTACCGCGGTTGTATTGCTTTTACGCGCATCAAGGTGTTATGTCTGCTGTGCACAACCAAGGAAGATGATCTTTCATGAAACTGTTATCAGGGTCTACCCATTCGGGAACTTTCTTAAGCAGGGAAACCTTGGAAAACCTCTTAAGCCTAGACCCCCAGCCTACGGTACATAGAAGATAGGAAAGCCTATAGAAGAAAAAAATAATTTTGAAATAGATCTCTAAAGGAATGATAGGGATCGATTTATAATGATTTGGAGAAGAGTGATTTGTGCCTCTAGCAAAAAAAAAAAAAAAAAAAAAAAAAAAAAAAAAAACATTTTACAATAAATAACGTGAGTTTTCGTTTTACAATCTTGTTCCTAGGACAATATCTTGCGGTGCTGAAACTCCCCCGGGTCTTGCATGTCCCCGTTGCGGTGGTGAATCTCCCCCGGATCTTGCATGTGCCCGACGTCCACATTTGTAGTCGGTCTTCTACGCGGCCCACTTTGTAGTCGGTCTTCTACGCGGCCCACAATGGGAAGAGTAGAAGGGACAGGGATACCAGATTTTACATGCAACATTCATTCCAAAAGAATTAGCAATGGCCGAAAGGGAAACTCTTCCTGTAAAAGAACTGGTTAGGTTGCACCGTCCAAGATTCTCCTTTTTGAAAACAAAATCCTTATGGCTTCATGCATCCTTTTTCTGACGATGTACTGCAAGGAATTTAGCCATTGACGTAAGTTTTCCATTTAGCCATTGACTAATGCTGTTGCCAAAAACATCATCATATTTACTCTAGTTTGAATATTCTTTTGGACTTTGCATTACCACTTGTGCTTATAAGTCCAAAAATTCTGACACATTTTCTATCAATGATTTATTCTTCGTAATTTAAAGGATTCATGCAACTTACAGTAGATTTTGGATTCAAATCATCGAATAATGGAAAGTGTGGTTCATTTTATACAAAGACATAATCCATCATTTCCTTGAAAAGTCATATAATTTATCTATACTCATAAAATTTTTATCCTATATACATATATTTCTCCGCTTGATTGCTGTAATGTAAAAGTTATTAGCATTGAGGAATGCGGATTCACTTCTTTCATTTATTCTCTGATTCATCCGGCGTTCATACATGCACATATATGGAAATGGATTTTTCAAACAAAATTCCAAAACGAACAAGATCCATTAAATAACTACTAATCCTATGAATATTACTTTCTTTTAACATTCAACAATAAATCAAGAACTCTTAACGTCTAATTATAACACTTTTTTTTTTAAAGTTCAACATCAATCAATTTACCCTCGCGTTTGATACGAGTCTCTTACAAAGCATATCTGTGTCGTCTATATCGATTCTAACTCTCGCGCCGACGTCAACTGTTTTGCGCGGGAAATTATCTTTGCGGCGTTAACCGTCACTCATGATTCACTGCCTAAACGCATCCCTTCACACGTTTACACATCTAAGCGTGCACTTGAAATTATATATGAACATTCACTAGGAACCTCTTTTGATTATGCAGCGTCATTTGCGGGAAACATTTCATTCTTCTTCAAGGTCAGTTAGATCCTTTATAAATCTTGATGACGTTAGCAATGCTAAAGTTCCATGTTCACCCAAACACAGGTGAAACCTATCTCCACTATCTTCTTTGCAGCACTCGATAGTAATAGTTAGTCACTATTTCTACAATTTGTGTCACTGATTAATTATTTCAGTTTAAAGGTTTCTAACACTAAACACACACAGTTTATTGTTATGTTTTTACGAGCGTTCATCTCTGTCACTCGCAACACCATTCCTCCCTATCTTCTAATCTTCATTAAATTTTTTCCATTCGTTATGGGAAAATAACCCTTTAATTTTGTTCGATCCCGTGTATGCTAACAGATAAGCCCCAGGATTCGGAATTTGTAGAATAATGTATGGGCCAGTATATAATAACTCCCATTTCTTTATACTCTTCTTTATTAAGGATGATTTGGTATGTCTTTTGACTAGTACCTTCTCTCCGACATGGTATGTCTGTACCCTCTTGATTAATTTGTCATATTGTTGTTTTCTCTGATCAGCCTTTTTCGTCATATTTATGATGGCTTGTCTTATTTTCTCTTCTAAAGGCATCTCAGTTTCCTGAGTTTTGGGCATATGTTCAGTCCAGAAGTTTTCCTCTTTTGCTTCGAACATCAATTCATGAGGTGTATATCCAGTGGAGGAGTGCGGCATGTTGTTGTATATCTGCTCTAACTCTTCCACATAATTTGCCCACGCCGTCTGCTTATTATGGCAATACGTCCTCATAAATCGATTGAATTCTCTAAAAATTCTCTCAACCAAATTGCCTTGTGGGTGGTAAAATGATGTTAGTATGTGTTTCACACCGACTTGAGGCAAAGCCTGTTTCCATCGGAGTCCCGTGAATATCTTAGCATTGTCTGTTATGATTGCTTTAGGTATACCAACATGTGGAAGATAATCCCTTGTCAATCTTAATACAATTACTTTGGCTGTAGCCGCCTTTATCGGGTATAGCTTTACGTATTTCGTACACACATCGAGAAATGCCAACACATATCTAACACCACCTCTTGAAGTAGGTAACGGTCCACACAGATCGCACGAAATTAATTCCTTTGGTTCTAGAACTAATATAGAGCATAATGGGTGCTTACTCCCTTTTGAATCCGGCTTTGTTTTTTGACAGATTATGCATTTCTTCAAGACCTCATGCACTCTGCGCTTTATGTTGGGAAAATAACAGTACCCACTTATCTTGTCTGCACATTTTGTCGCACCGAAATGTCCCCAGGTTAAATGGGTGAACCATACGAGTTTCTCTATTTGCGCCTCAGGTATACAAACACACCAACGGACTTTGTTTGGCCTTCCACAGCGGAAAAATAATACGCCATTTACCAGCTTGTAATAATTTGCCATCTGATCCGAAGGTTGCTGTTGTAACCTTTGAATGACACTTCCCCATTGAGCATCTCTTTTCTGTAACTGTGCCATATGCGCACACAAATTGACGTAGTACGTCTTAAATGGATTTTCCTGCAGCAGCAGTACAGGGAATTCTGAGTTATTATTTACTTCAATCTCTTTAGTCAAACCCTGCGGTGACCTTGATAGAGCGTCAGCAATAATGTTTTGCTGTCGTGAGTCATGCACGATCTTAAATTGGTATTGTTGCAGAGCGAGAGTCCATCTAGCCAGTCTGGGGTGTAACAGTTTACACGTTTGTAAAAACGTTAATGATTGATGATCGCAATATACGATAGTCTTTGACCCATATAGATAATAATGAAATTTTTTAAATCCCCAGACGACCGCAAGAGCCTCTAATTCTGTCGTCGTGTAAGTTCGTTCACAGTTGGACAAAACACGACTAGCAAACGCAATCGGACAGAAGGTGAGTTGTCCATTTATCTTGCGTACTTGGAAAAGGCACGCTCCAATACCCACATTCGACGAATCTGTTGACAAGTAAAATTCTTCTTGCATGTCCGGATGGTACAAAAGCGGTGCATTTACTAATTGCTTCTTTATTTCTTCGAATGCTTCTTGACACTCTAATGTCCAGAGCCAGGGCACATCCTTCTTCAGCAGACTATTTAGAGCTGCTGCGTTCATGGCCTGATTTGTTATGAATCTTCTAAAAAATGAGGCAAGACCCATAAACCCTTTTAATTGCCTCCTATTTCTGGGTGTTGGAAACTTACTAATCGCAATTAGCTTCTCCTTGGTTGGTAAAATTCCCTTTGCGTCAATTATATGCCCCAGGAACTTGATTCTGTTTACTGCAAAATGGGATTTCTGTAGGTTAGCAGTTATTCCCATGGTTTTGAACACGTCCAACACCCGGCTCAGTAAGGTAATATGCTCCTCCCAAGTCTTCGATGCAATAAGCAAATCATCAACAAACACTGTTATCCTGCTTCTGAGTTCTGGGCCTAGTGCATAATCTAGAGCTGCTATAAAGATTCCCGTACTACTGTTGAGTCCGAAAAAACTACAGTAAATTGGTAACTTCTTCCGGAATAAATGAAAGCCGTATATTTCCTTGATGACTCATCCAGCTTGACTTGCCAATAAGAGCTCCGCAAATCAATGCTCGTTAAATATTGGACATCCTGGAACCGTTGTATAAGTTCGTCTATGTTTTCGGGATGTGTTCTCACTGGAATTATGATTTTATTTATTTCTCTGGCGTCGAGTACCAGTCTAACAGTTCCATTTGCTTTTGGCACGACTAACAATGGGGAGCAGTATGGGCTTATAGACGGTTCGATCAAACCCCATTTCAACATGCGATCTATTTCCTTTTGAACTTGAGTCTTTAACCTCCAGGGAACAGGATAGACAGTTCTACAATACGTTTCGTGCGGCTTAACGTAGAGATGGCATATATCCCTTAATACCTCCTGGCCTTTCATCAAACACGTTTTCATACGTTAATAATAATTCATTGAGCTGCTTCTTCTGATCATCTATAATGCAGTCGGATTCATTTAACTTTTCAAACACTAATTGACCGAAATCTTCTTTGACTTGGAACTCATTAATTACGTGCTATTTCGAATTTTGTGCCGTCCTGATTACTTGCACACTGATCCCACTATTATATTTTCTCGTAAGGCTTTCTTTTTTCAACAACTCCAACTCAATTTCTTGTTTATTAACATTCAACCAAATTTTTCCTGTTTTAAAGTCTATTCTGCATCCGTATTGACGTAGGCTGTCGACTCCGATAATGCAATCTACCACCAAATTTTTCACGACAAGGAATGTGCTTAATATTGCTACATTTCCGACTTCTACACTAAGTAGTGACTGCACTTTTACATTAGCCGATAGAGCCCCAACGGCGCCTATTATTCTGCAATTTTGAACGGGAAAAATTGGTACTCGTCTTATATTTCTGATCTTGTTGAATAGAGCCTCCGAAATAACATTTGTGGTTGCAGCTGTGTCTAAAACCGCCACTATAGGTACAGTCTCCAAAATGACTTGCACTTCGGCTACTGCCACCTGTTCCTTATCCTCATCTTGTGGTTCTAAGTCCTCGGTCAGTTCATCTGCCAGTAATCGTCCATCATTATACGTTAGCATGGGTACACATATCCTGTTGCCCCTCAACCAATTGTTGACCGCTCCTCCGGGACACGAGTGGGTCCTTACAAGTTTGTTGGATTTTGATTTGTTTGCTGGTTGACATCATCCGTCACTTCGGTAATTACCGGTTGATTCGCAGATGTCCGTCCCCACTGATGTTGGTTATTTGAATTCATTCCCCCCGGTTGATTCCACTTTCTATTATTGTTATTATTCCAGGCTTGTGGTCTGAAATTCCTTTCGTTCCCCAACACGGGATTGTATCTTTTCCCATTCCTGTTGTTCCTTGGATAGCCCCTCGCAAGACTATTGCCGGGATTACTATTGAGACTTTGAGGGGTTTCTCCATTATTTAACGATCTCTGTTCATTCCCTTGCCTACCGTTTGGCGGAGGTTCTATCTCCCTATATTGGAATCTGTTATTACGGGCTTTCTGGTTGTTCTCTTCGATAATATCTATATGGTCTAACGTCGTGAGGAACGACTCCAAGTCTTCGTCGTTGCCGTAAATCAATTGATTCCGGATGCTAGTTGGTAGTCTTGCCTTAAGTATGTTTATTATGTCTGACAAGGGCAAAGGTCTGTCCCAGTATCTTGTTTTATTTATATATTTTTCGAAATATTTTCTAAGGCTTCCTTTCGAAAAGGAGAAAGGCTCTGGGTAGAGCACCTCCTGCCTTAGGCGTTCCTGTATCCCTTCTGACCAGAACTTTGCTAAAAACGCCTTCTCAAAATCGTCATATGTCGAGCAAACAGAAGTCATGTCCGAGGCCCAGATCGCCCCCGAACCTTGTATATAACCTGTAACAAAACTGATCTTCTGCCACTCCGACCAATTTCTGGGGAGCACTCCTCTGAAACTTCGAATAAAAACAATTGGATGGACCCCTCTTTTTTCAGGGTTAAAAATCTGGAATTGCCGATGTTTTATCATTTTTTCTTCGGCATGGCAAAGGCTTTCGTAATCTCCGTTAGATAAGAATTCACGCGAACAACTAGCTCGTGGCAATTTAATGTTTGAGTTACTTACACAAGTCGGTATCGTGTGCGAATGTGCAGTAACTGGCTCTATATTCGCTGCCAACTTCTGCTGCTGGCCTGTATTCATTTGTTCTGAGCTTTGTTGTGAAGCGCGCATCGACTCTTCTATCGTCTGTTTCCAATGCTCGAAATCAGCACCTAACTGCTGTCGCACCTCCTCAAGTCTTTTCGCAAACAAATTCTCTTCCTGTGTGCCAGCTAAACTCTGGAATGCTGCCTTAACATTTTGCTCAACATTTTCACACATTAGCCTTTTGTTTTCTAATGTGATTTCGGATAATTTACCCGTTAATACGTTAATTTGGTGGTCTATAACGTCTTGACGCTCTGTCAGATGTTTAACACTTTCCTTTAGGTTAGTCTGCGTACGTGCCAATTCAGGAAGTTGCGCAATTGCACATGACATGGCGTCTTGCTTTTGTACTAATTGCGGAACCATTTCCACCTGTTCCCGTACAGTATCTATCTTAATAGCCACATACTCCTCCATTTCTACACGTACGCGTTGAGTAGATTCCTCACATTGAGCTTTCACCAATTCTATTTGTGCCGTTAATTTTCGTTCCGTCTCTTCGGCCTGATCTTTGAGTTCCTTGGTCTTCGCCTCTATCCGCTGCTCTAATTCGGAAAAACTGTCTTATAACTGCTGCTTAATCTCAGTTTTCAGATTTTCCTGCCCTTCCGTAACTAAGGCTAATTTCGCGTTCAAATCATTTTGCCCTTCATTAACTGAGGCTAACTTCGCGTTAATGTCGGTTTTCAAATTTTCCTGCCCTTCAGTAACTGAGGCTAATTTTGTATTCAAATCATTTTGCCCTTCAGTAACTGAGGCTAATTTTGCGTTAATGTCGGTTTTCAGATTTTCCTGCCCTTCAAAACTGAGGCTAATTTCGCGTTAATGTCGGTTTTCATATTATTCATGCTCGCGGTTATCATCTGCATCTGTCTCATGATAATTACTAATGGATCTAATCCATGTTGCGTACTTGCTGTTACATGTCCCTCCGTGTCTACAGGGCGTTCTATTGCGCTATCTGTAGCAATCGGTTCTACAACACTTCTTTCTACATCATTATTATCAGTGCTAACAGCTGAAGGCTGTTGCGCGCTGCTATGCTCTGCTTGACTCATCCTAAACATTGCCCTAGTTAAAACCATATAAATGTGCTACAGTCAATATATATATATATATATATATATATCTCCCTTCTACTGTCACTATATGTAACTCTGTTCACACAAGAGTACTTATGTGGCTACTTTCTTACTGTACTTATACAGATAAATGCAACTGGGGCAGGTCACTCAAACTACATCTAGCATGAACACAATTAATCAATGTCCAAATATCCAATAATACTAAACAGAAAAGCGTATACTTCATCTATACTAGCAAGCTTTAATAATAAAATTATAGATCTGGCCTTTTCTCAGCGCCCAGCGTGTTGTCTGCGAGTATTTCCTCTCTTTTCCAAGCGTCAGTTAAGTTAGCTCGTCGTAGTTCACATGAAACAGAGAACAAAATTATTTTAGCAACGTCCAAAAACGTGTCCTGTCACGGATTGGCCATTATAATGTATTAATGTAAGAATAGAATGGATGCTGAATAATGAATGCATGCAGCTTGCCGCTAACTTTGTGTAATGTCTTGTCTGTATAGACTTGTATCTGTTGCCTTTAAGATCCCTTCACTTTCACACATAAATCTATACAGTAAAGTAAGGGCCACCCGTTTTGTCTTTAGGCTGATCCGTGATAAGACAGGGGAAAAGTTAGACTAATGGAGGATTATTGGTATGTTTCTAATTTCATTTGCTCTCTCTCTCTCTCTCCTTCATCTATGTACAGTTTTAAATATAATACACTCCTGGAAATGGAAAAAAGAACACATTGACACCGGTGTGTCAGACCCACCATACTTGCTCCGGACACTGCGAGAGGGCTGTACAAGCAATGATCACACGCACGGCACAGTGGACACACCAGGAACCGCGGTGTTGGCCGTCGAATGGCGCTAGCTGCGCAGCATTTGTGCACCGCCGCCGTCAGTGTCAGCCAGTTTGCCGTGGCATACGGAGCTCCATCGCAGTCTTTAACACTGGTAGCATGCCGCGACAGCGTGGACGTGAACCGTATGTGCAGTTGACGGACTTTGAGCGAGGGCGTATAGTGGGCATGCGGGAGGCCGGGTGGACGTACCGCCGAATTGCTCAACACGTGAGGCTTGAGGTCTCCACAGTACATCGATGTTGTCGCCAGTGGTCGGCGGAAGGTGCACGTGCCCGTCGACCTGGGACCGGACCGCAGCGACGCACGGATGCACGCCAAGACCGTAGGATCCTACGCAGTGCCGTAGGGGACCGCACCGCCACTTCCCAGCAAATTAGGGACACTGTTGCTCCTGGGGTATCGGCGAGGACCATTCGCAACCGTCTCCATGAAGCTGGGCTACGGTCCCGCACACCGTTAGGCCGTCTTCCGCTCACGCCCCAACATCGTGCAGCCCGCCTCCAGTGGTGTCGCGACAGGCGTGAATGGAGGGACGAATGGAGACGTGTCGTCTTCAGCGATGAGAGTCGCTTCTGCCTTGGTGCCAATGATGGTCGTATGCGTGTTTGGCGCCGTGCAGGTGAGCGCCACAATCAGGACTGCATACGACCAAGGCACACAGGGCCAACACCCGGCATCATGGTGTGGGGAGCGATCTCCTACACTGGCCGTACACCACTGGTGATCGTCGAGGGGACACTGAATAGTGCACGGTACATCCAAACCGTCATCGAACCCATCGTTCTACCATTCCTAGACCGGCTAGGGAACTTGCTGTTCCAACAGGACAATGCACGTCCACATGTATCCCGTGCCACCCAACGTGCTCTAGAAGGTGTAAGTCAACTACCCTGGCCAGCAAGATCTCCGGATCTGTCCCCCATTGAGCATGTTTGGGACTGGATGAAGCGTCGTCTCACGCGGTCTGCACGTCCAGCAGGAACGCTGGTCCAACTGAGGCGCCAGGTGGAAATGGCATGGCAAGCCATTCCACAGGACTACATCCAGCATCTCTACGATCGTCTCCATGGGAGAATAGCAGCCTGCATTGCTGCGAAAGGTGGATATACACTGTACTAGTGCCGACATTGTGCATGCTCTGTTGCCTGTGTCTATGTGCCTGTGGTTCTGTCAGTGTGATCATGTGATGTATCTGACCCCAGGAATGTGTCAATAAAGTTTCCCCTTCCTGGGACAATGAATTCACGGTGTTCTTATTTCAATTTCCAGGAGTGTATTTCATTACGTGAAATCAGCCCAATAGAATCTCTGGTGGAGCCCTTCGTCTTAGTATTCAGCGGCTGGCTTGCTGTAAAAGATCTTTACATTTATTATTATTGTTAAGCGCTGCATTCAGTTGGGAAAATCAATCGTTTGAACAATTCGTTCCTTTTACGAAAAATGTCGACTTCCAGATGTGTACGAAGCCTTTTTGGACGATTTTACAAAGACTCGTTGATTGCAGGTTCTCTTCGACACAGCTGAAACTTCCCCACTAATTACAGTGCCAACGCGATCATCAATGATTCAGACAAAGAACTCATTCGTTCATTCACTCCCGAATAAAAGGGGTCACAAACCTTATTTGTGAAGGAAATTGTATATTCAATCCATCTCCATTACATGTCCAGATTTCTGTTGGTTCCAAATCTTAATTATTTTCCGTTACAATTTCTTTCTCTTCAAATAACCCGCTAGTGGCACAAATGTTAATAGCTC
This sequence comes from Schistocerca cancellata, assembly GCF_023864275.1. NCBI lineage: Eukaryota > Metazoa > Arthropoda > Insecta > Orthoptera > Acrididae > Schistocerca > Schistocerca cancellata. Next base: position 845,601,672 of record NC_064627.1, read on the forward strand.
GCTTTAGCGAGAAGGAAAGCAAATATGTCTCTTTTAGAAACTCGTCAATCTTTCAACAGATACTTCCGAAGCTGTCCCAGTTACCAGTCTCACAACCATGGAGAATACATACCTGTATCTCTGTTATTCCAAAGAATAAACGTACTAGAAAATACTTTGGCGTCGACGAGCTGTCGCCGCATATGTTACTAGAAAATCATATCAGATACTTTTCCAAAGTAAATAAATGTGGATGGTTTGATTGACAATGATTAATTGGTGCGTGGTAGAGGGTAATTTTCCGTGGGGAGATTACAACATTACCATAAGTTTTCTTTAAACAATATAATTTTTCTTTTTTACATTTACTGTTTCATATCAAAAAAATCATTTATTGAGTAGGTGTTATCATTCAGAAATTCTTTTATTTCGTTTTTAAATATTGGTTGACTTTCTGTCAGAGTTTTAATGCTGCTTGGCAAATGACTAAAGATTTTTGTGGCAGTATAATTCACCCCTTTCTGTGCCTAAGTCAGATTTAACCCAGAATATTGAAGATCATCCCTCCTTCTAGTGTTGTAGCCTCGCACTTCGCTGTTATTTTTGAACTGGGATGGGTTATTAGTAACAAATTTCATAAGTGAATATATGTATTGCGAAAGTACTGTAAATATCCCAAGTTCCTTAAATATTTGTCTGCAAGATGATCTTTGATGGGCTCTAGCTATTATTCTGATTACACACTTTTTTATAATGAATACTGATCCGTTTATCACCAAAATTTGCAATAACCCTAATAGCATAAGAAGCTCAACATAATCGTTTCACAAGATCATTAATGGGTTTCTCGCAATTCAATTTATCATCAATGCTCACACACAGATATTTTTAATATTTAGCCTTAGCAACAAACTTCTATTCATAATCTGTATCTATAGTAGGTGTTATGCCATTTACTGGAGAGAAATGTATGTACTGTGTTTTCTCAAATTTTAGTAAAAGTCTATATCCAAGGAATCACTTAATAATTTCCTGAAAGACATTATTTACAGTTTCCTCTGCTGATTCGTGTTTGTTGGGTGTGATTACTATATTTGTATCATTAACAAAAAGAACTGGCTTTGCATCTCAAAGAATATAGAGAGGCACATCATTAATACATATTATGAACAATAAGGGACCCAAGACTGAACCTTGTGGGAAACCTCTTGATACCTCCTCAGTTAGAGTACTCTGCTAGCGTTTGTAGACTATCTGCACTGTTGATTTCAACCTTCTGCATTCTTCCAGTTAAATATGAATTAAACGATTTGTGCACTGTCCCACTCATACCACAGTACTTAAGCTTATCTAGAGGAATTTCATGAATCACACAGACAAAATCCTTTGAGAGATCACAAAATATCCAAATGGGTGATGTTCGGTTACTCAAAGCATTTAATATTTGATCAGTAGAAACGTATATTTCATTTTCTGTTGAAAAGCCTTTCTGCAAACAAGACTGATGTTTTGTTAGTACTTCATTTTTACCAATATGTGATATTGATAGATATTATTTTTTCAGGAATTTTCGATAAAGCAGTCAGAAGTGAGATTGGGTTGTAGCTATTAACATCTGACCTATTCCCTTTTCTATGCAATGGTTTAACGAAAACGTATTTCAGTCTATCCACAAAAATGTCCTGTTCCCATGAGCTACTACATATAGGCTGCAAACAAGCTTTTAGTACTCTGTTCGAAATATCATCAATTCCAAGCTTTTACTTATGAGTGAATTTATTATTTTCCTAATCTCAGTAGGAGAGGTGTGTTGAATTTCAGTTTTATCAAATTGCATAGGTATTGCTTCTTCCAAACTCTTCCTTACGTTTTCTAATGAATAGCTAGATCCAATTTCCTGTACAGCACTTAAAATGATTATTAAAAAGTATGACATGTGAAGTTGTCACAATAGATATTTTTCCGCTGTGAAGATGATCAGTTATCGAAAGTGGTTGTTGATACGTGTATTGTAAGACAGCACAGTGTGTACCTTACATTTCTCTAAGTATATTCAGGCTGTTGACAGCTGGTCAGAAAAATATTTTGCTGGCCAAAACATTTACTTCCATCTGACTCATTTTTTAAACAACTTGTAATTGCTTGCATTATTGAGGTTCTTGAGTAAGAGATTCATATACAAAGAAAAAAATTTTAATAATAAAATTTAAGCTTTAGTCGAAAATTTACTACTAGAACCCAGAATTTTTCTGCAAACCTCCCATCTCATGTGGAGAAACCCTGGGCTAGACTACCCAGGATAAAAAAAAATGCCTAGTCTTGGAGCAGGATTCAAAGCACAAAACGTCTCTGGTGAGTATTTCGTGATTAGATATATGCTCACCTTATGAGCTGAGCTACCACGCAAGGCACTGTAATCCACTTTAATCCTGCATCTCAGGCAGCACACAGCACTGCCAGCTAGCCATGAGGCCCATGCAGTTATACGGCAGGTACCACTTGCTCGCAAAGAAATAGATCGATTTTTTAGTATGTGTCTGCCAAACTTTAACCAATTTTAAAAGTGTGTATAGTTTAACTTGTCAAGCAATGACGAATAAAAAAACTGATTATTTTTTCTATTTGCCTGAACTGTAATAAATAAAATGAAATATTACATTCTGATGAGTCATAGAAATTTATATCTAATTCAAAATTCTACTTACCACACAATACAGTGACCTTCACAGTTCATAGTTCACAAGGTAATACCGGAATTTTTACGTTTTTCTAAATATTTTCTCATTGTTCAATCCCATAACTAAGTTTATATTGAACTAAGTATACAAATTTGTAGATTTTGTAGATTCTACCACAATTCTATCTTCATTTGGAAGATTCTCTTTTATTTCAATTCCAGCAGTGTTGTAATCTGCCCATCTAAGAACAGCACCCCCAGTCCTTCAAATCCACGTAAAGATTACAGAAAGATCGACCTCTAACCGACCTCTTCACAATTTTTGAAAAATACACTGAGCATTTCAATGGGATACAGTAACTCACTTTTCTTGGTCTAAATAGCGAACTAAAATTTTACCCTTATGAAACGAACAAGATTGAAAGCTGTTAGCTTTACTGACACCTGTGAATGAGAAAAATATAGGTTAAATGATCTTAACAATGGTAGTGAAAGTAACATCCAATAGTGGAAAAATGTCTTAATCATCATGCTCAATATGTACTTGAGGTTCGGGATTGTTAGTGCTGATGTGTCAGATTACCCAACATATGAATTTATACCCAATAAAAGTCAATCGATAATTATGTGGCCAACATTTCTGATTTTATAACTGTAAAGAAAGGAAACAGTACCTTAGCTAAAACTTATCACCACTTCATTTTTTCTTCAGTTTTGTAGAATTTGACTTAATTTCTTGTTGATAAAATAACTCACAAAGCACCACTGACGTCAATTAAATTATAGTTGTTGGTCGATCGTGAATAGTACCAAAAACTAGGATATATACAGGATAATGTGGTTTGATGAATTACTGGCCCTCCAAATTCGGAATTAAACTAGAATGATGCGATGTTATTTATTTCTCAATGAAAGTGACCAATATGCTTCACAAGCATTCCATCAGCAGAATTAAAATTTGTGATGATTAATTCGAATGGTATAAAATTAGGAACATCGTTCTAAACTGTCTTTCCATTATCAAGAATAATTTGACCACCAAATCCAAGGACACTTCTAATAATGTCATTCATATCCATATACAGTAATAGCTCCATTTAAAATTTCATCATCCTTAAAGTGAATATTTGGAATTTTTGGATGAGTAATTTTTTGAAGTTTTACAAAGTATTTTGACCAATAAGTATTTTTTTACCTCTCCAGTGCTATTCAATTTATTGTTTTTCGAACTTTTATTTGGAGTTGTAGATGTTGTGGTCCTCTGTCCAAAAACTAGTTTGATGCAACTACCATGCTACTTTAACCTGTTCAAGCCTCTTCATCTCAGGGTAAGTACAGAAACCCACATCCTTCTGAATCAGCTTACTGTATTCATCTCTTGGTCCAGCTCTACGATTGTACCCCTTCCCCCACCCCCACCTCCACTCCAGTAATAAATTGGTGATTCATTGATGTCTCAGAAAGTATCCTACCAACTGATCCCTTCTTCTAGTCTGGTTGTACTGCACATTTCTCTTCTTCCCAATTCAATTCGCTATTTCCTCATCAATTTTGTGATTTACCTATCTAAACTTTAGTGTCCTTCTGTAGCACTCCATTTCAAAATATTCTACTATCTTTTTGTGTAAACTCTTCATGAACATGTTTCACTTCCATACATGGCTACGCTCCATACAAACCATATTACAAAGGACTTCCTGATGCTTAAATCTATACTCTTTTTTAACATATTTCTCTTCTTCAGGAACGCTTTTCTTACGATTGCCAGTCTACGTTTTATACTCTCTCTACTTTGAGCATCACTGGTTATTTTGCTTCCCAAAGAGCAAAACTCATCTACTACCTAAAGTGTCTCATTTCCTAATCTAATTCCGTCAGCATCACCTGATTTAACTTGACTACATTCCATTATCTTCGTTTTGCCTCTTTTGATACTGCCCATTCTGTTCAACTGCTCTTCCAAATAATTTTCTGTCTCTGACAGACTTACAATGTCATCAGCAAACCTGAACGTTTTTGTTTTTTCTCCCTGGACATTAATTCATACTCAGTTTCTTTTCTTTTCTTTCCTTTATTGCTTTCACAATATATAGATTGAATAACACCAGAGATAGACTGCAACCCTGTCTCACTCACTTCTCAACTACTACTTCCCTTTCGTGCCCCATGACTCTTATAACCGCCATCCAGTTTCTGAACAAATTGTAAATAGACTTTGGCTCCCTATATTTCATCCCTATCACCTTTAATATTTGAAAGAGAGTATTGCAATCAATATTGTCAAAAGCCTCCTCTAAATCTACAAATGACATAAATGTATGTTTCTCTTTCCCTATCCTATCTTCTGTGAGAGGTTATAGGGTCCAAATTGCCTAGCGTGTTCGTAAATTTCTTCAGAATCTATACAGATCTTCTTTGACATGGCCTTCTACCAATTTTTCCATTCTTCTGTAAATTATATGTGTTAGTATTTTGCAACGATGACTTATTAAACTAATAGTTCCGTAATTTTCAAAACTATCAGCATCTGCTTTCTTGTTCGTCTTTAAGTCTGCGGATATTTCGCCAGTCTCATACATCTTGCTCACCTGGTGGAAGGGTTCTCTCGTGGCTGGCTTTCCCAAGTCTATCAGTAGCTTTAACGGGTTGTTGTATAGTCCCGGCGCCTTGCTTCGACTTAGGTCTTTCAATGTTTTGTCAAATTGTTCTCATTATTGCCCTCAAGTACATCTCCATTGTACATATCCTCGACCTACTCCTTCCCTCTTTCTGATTTCCATTCTTCGCTTACGATTAGTTTACCATCTGAGCTCTTGATATTCATACAGGTGGTTCTCTTTTTTCCAAAGGTCTATTTAACTTTCCTGTAAGCCGCATCTATCTTACCCATCATGACATGCTTCTACATCCTTACATTTATCCTCTGGCCATTCTTGCTTAGCCATTTTACACTTCCTGTCGATCTCATTCTTTAGACATTTGTATTCCCTTCGTCTGCTTTAGTTATTGCATTTTTACATTTTCTCCTTTCATCGATTAACTTCAATATGACTTGCATCACACAAGGATTTCTACTAGCCCTCAGGTTTTTACTTACTTAATCCTCTGCTGCTTTCACTATTTCATCTCTCAAAGACAGATTCTATTCCTTTCTTCTGTTCTTGTCAATCATGCCCTAATGCTCCCCCTGAAACCCTCTACCACTTCTGGTTCTCTCAATTTATCCACGTTCCATGTGCTTCAATTGCCGCCTTTTTGCATTCATCAGTTTTAATCTGCAGTTAAAAACCAACAAATTGCTGTCAGAGTCCACATCTGTCCCTGTAAATGTCTTACAATTTAAAATCTGGTTCAAAATTCTCTGTCTTACCAACATATAATCAATCTAAAACCTCCCAGTATCTCCAGGTCTCTTCCAGATATAGAGCCTTCTTTCATGGTTCTTAAACCAATTGTTAGCAGTGGTTAAGTTATGTTCTGTGTAAAACTCTACCAGATGGCTTCTTCTTTCATTCATTTCCCCAGTCCATATTCACCTACTACTTTTCCTTCTCTTCCTTTTCCTGCTATCGAATTCCTGTCTCCCATGGCTACTAACTTTCCGTCTGCCCTTCAGGCTGCGCTAGATCAGGCTAGGGAAGATCTGGACAGGTTAAGGAGGGAGAAGGGCAGAGAGAGTTGGTTAGTGGCTATAGGTAACAGAAGGAACAGGCCTAGAACTAATTCTGACAGTTTTGTGGTGAATGTCAAAAATACGTTTGACCTGTTGTTTCAATTAGAAACTGATGAGCCTCAAGCAGAGGTAGTTGTAGACAGGACACAACAAACTTTCAATAGGAAATTGAAAAAGAATGTAGGAAAGTCATCGAAAAGGAAGATGGTTTTGTTGTTAGGCAGTTCTCATGCCAGAGGTGTAGGCCAACTTCTGCAGGAGTAATTAGGACCAGAATACCAGATCACAAATTTTTTCAAACCAAGTGCAGGTCTGGATCAGGTGACAGAGTATTTTGGTTCACTCTGTAAAGGATTTACCAGGGAAGACACAGTGGTTATTGTGGGAGGGCCAGGGAACAGCATCGGCAGAGACCCTGGGTACGGTATAGAGTGTGACCTGGTAAAGATTGCGTCGGCATCGAGACACACCAATGTTGAGTTTGTATCTGTCCTGAGACGCCATGACCGGCCTCATTTGAACTCCTCTTTTGGGAGAGTTAATTTGGAGTTGGAACGGCTGCTTGGGTCGGGTGTGGGGACTCATATTGGTGTGGTACCTGTTGATTCTCTCAGTAGGTGAGACTATACCAGGCATGGCCTACATCTCAACTGGAAAGGGAAGGGTAAACTGGCTTGGGTAATAGCAGGAAATTCGAGGGGGGGGAGGCACTGCCATGAAAGGTGAAATACCAAGGTTACAGGTGTTGGAGCAGCACGTTTTTAGGATAGGTAAGACATAAAGATGTCAAGTTCTACGAGAGGTCAGGATTGAAACAAATCTTCAGTTTAGGAAAGAAATTAAAGATCACAATTCTAGCACAATGGATCACCAATCACAGCTGTCAATTATAAATTTTCACCAATCACTAGAAATTTTAGCTCCACCAAGTTGTATCTCAGTCCTAGATAATTGCATTGATGAATTAAAGTCACCCAACCCAGTTGACATAATCTGCCTCTCTGAACACCATGTGACCACTGGTATAGGAACTAGGCCTAAGCACAATGAGAAACTCAGGCAGGAGAGTACTGCACATGTTAGAATAAGGAAAGGTTCTCATAAAAGTATAATTAAAAATAATATAAATATATTTCATCAAAATATTGGGAGTTTAAAGAATAAAATGGATGAGCTTCTGGTTTGTTTAGAAGATTTAGAAGCTGAGGATCAAATAGATATACTATGCCTGTCTGAGCATCACATTGTTGCTGATATGTATAAGGTCTCTACACATGTAATTAGAGAAAATATGGAAAAAGGAGGAGTTTCCATATATGTCAAAAGTTATTGTTGTGCAAAAAGTATAGAAACAAAAATGTTTTGTGTAGAGAAACATATAGAAGCATGTGTCTGTGAGCTTAAATTAAATGAAGGCACATTTATAATTGTAACTGTATATAGGTCCCCATCGGGAAATTTTCATCTATTTCTGAAAAATTTGGACTCCTTATTGTGCTATCTGTCAGACAGGGGGAAGCAAATTATTATTTGTGGGGACTTCAACGTAGATTCTTTGAAAGAGGCTATTAGGAAAAATGACCTTGAAGTATTACTCAGTTCTTTCAATTTCACACCTGTTATTGATTTTCCTACTCGGGTGGTAAAGGATAGCAGCTCACTGATAACTTCTTTATAGACCAAGATAAGTTTAACCAGATAAATGCTCAGCCTGTTGAGGATGGTCTTTCTGATCATGGTGCACAGCTAGTTACAATATATGCCATAGCTCCATTCAGCAGTACTAAACAGTCCTCCAAAGTAGTATGTTCAGTCAACGATTTAACAATTGCCAAATTCAGGGAAAGCCTACAGCAGTTAGACTGGGATGAGGTGTACCGTGAACCTGATGCCAATTTAAATATAATTTATTTCACGACACTTTTGTAAATGCATTTGAAAGCTGCTGCCCCAAGAAAATATTTAAATATACTCGTAAGAAACCATGTAACAAACCATGGCTTACTAAGGGTATAAAAATATCTTGTAACCGGAAAAGGGAAATGTATCTGACAGCAAGAAAGAGTAATGACCCAGACTCTATCAAACATCATAAAAACTACTGTGCTATATTAAGAAAAGTCATAAAAAAGTCCAGAAGTACGTGTATCATGTCTGAAATCAGCAACTCTGATAATAAAATTAAAACAATGTGGCATATTATTAAAAGAGAAACAGGTCTACCAAGAGCAGAGGAAGACAGTATTACCATCAAATTGAATGAAAACTTTACGAGCAAAAAGTCAGAAGTTGAAAATATTTTAATAATCATTTTCTAAATGTTGTGGATATAGTAGGATCCAGGTGTTCATTAGAAGATGCTAGGCTGTTAATGGAAGAGCCTATACCTATGCAATTTGATACAATTGAAATCTCACCCACTTCTCCCTCTGAAATTAGGAAAATAATAAACTTGCTTAAAAGCAAAAACTCACGTGTAATTGACGGCATTTCCAGCAAAATACCAACAGTTTGTTCTCAACAGATAAGTAAGATTCTCAGCCACCTGTGTAATAGTTCTCTGGAACAGGACATTTTCCCTGATAGACTGAAATATGCTATTGTTATACCTTTGCATAGAAAAGGGGATAGATCTGACGTCCACAATTACCGTCCAATCTCCCTTCTAACAGCTTTATCCAAAATTTTTGAGAAAGTAATGTATTCAAGAGTGGCTTCACGAGGGTCGGTCTTTGGTCCCTTGTTGTTCTTAATATATATTAATGACTTGTCATTCTATATTCATGAAGAGGCAAAGTTAGTTCTCTTTTCTGATGATACAAGTATAGTAATCACACCTGACAAACAAGAATTAACAGATGAAATTGTCTAATAATGTCTTTCAGAAAATTACTAAGTGGTTCCTTGTAAACGGACTCTCACTGAATTTTGATAAGACACAGTACATACAGTTCCGTACAGTTAATGGTATGACGCAATTAATAAACATAGACCTTAATCAGAAGCATATAGCTAAGGTAGAATATTCAAAATTTTTACGTGTGTCCATTGATGAGAGATTAAATTGGAAGAAACACATTGATGATCTGCTGAAACATTTGAGTTCAGCTACTTATGCAATAAGAGTCATTGCAAATTTTGGTGATAAACATCTTAGTAATCTAATCTAATCCAATCCTTAAATATCTGGATATTTCTTTTATCTCATCATACGATTCCTCAATGTCTTCCTAATCTGCAGAGCTAGTTGACATATAAGCTTGTAGTACTGTGGTGGGTGTGGGCTTTGTGTCTATCTTGGCTTCAATATTGTGTTTGCTGTGTTGTTCATAGTAACTTATCCACATTTCTACTTTTTTATTGATTATTAAATCTTCTCCTGCATTACTCATGCTTAGTTTCGTATTTAAAACACTATATTCACGTGACCAAAAGTGCAGTCCTTCTGCAACCAAACTTCTTTAATTCCACTGTATGTGGCTTTAAGCTATCCATGTCCATTATTAAATTTTCAAACCTACTTGCCCATTTAAGGGAGCTGACATTCTTTGGTCTGATCTGTAGAACACCAGTTTTGTTTCTCCTGACAACGACGTCCTCCTTGGTAGCCTCTGCCTGGAGATCCAGATGGAGGACTATGTTGCCTTCAGAATATGTTGCTCGAGAGGACACCATCATCATTTAACCACACAGTAAAGTTGCATACCCTTGGGAAAAATTACAGCTGTACTTTCCCCTCATATCAGCCATTCGCAGTACCAGCACACCAAGACCGTTTTGGTTGATGTTTCCAGGCCATATCAGTCAGTTATCCAGACTGTTGCCTCTACAACTACTGAAAAGGCTGATACCCCTCTTTAGTAACCACACATTGGCCTGGCCTCTTGACACATAGACCTCCATTGGACCTATGGTATGGCTATCTGTAGCATTGAGTTCTGCAAGCATTCACACTAATAGCAAATTCCTTGGCTCATGGAGAAGTTAAAAATGCAGTAAAACCAACTAGTGCAACATTGTTATAGCTGTCTCGTACACGTACAGTCAATCTCTTTTTTGGGAGCAGGTGACCTACCACTCATCAGAAATAGGTCACTCATTTACTACTAGTAATTATATTATTAACTGAAGGATAACTGATTGGATACCATACATAAGAATTCCATGGAAGAAATCAAGAATATACATGGCAATTTCTTACCTAATTCTATTCAGTGTGCTAGGGACTATCAGGTCTGCAAATACAGTATTATCGGTTGATAGTTGTATTCTGCCTCTAGAATAGTTGAACTGGAATAAAATCCATCATCTGTATGTTTACCCAAAAAGCTTATATCAGCCAAATTATGAAGAAGTTTCAAAAATGTGCAAATAAATGCATGACGAAAATAATGAGAAGATTATGACTTTTATTGTCAATAATAATAAGATCATAGCACTTGTTTAATGTCACACTAATTAACATGCAGTATTCGATGAATTCATTCTTGAAATTCAGAATGTAATTGGAGAACTTTTTCTAGATGCAGACATAAAGGAATAGATCATTTTTACTTAGCCCTGACATATTCAAAAATATTACAACAGTTAGTGACAGATAGTCTAAACGCTTTAAATATATTTAGACAAGATAATACAAATTTTAAACATTATACCATGAGCCTGTTGGTGGTGATTTAAAGTTTGGTGATTTTAGAGAATATTATACTAAAATGAGGATCAGATCGTATTTCTTACCACAGACAAGTCTAGGAAACCTAGTGAAGAAAAGTACAGACAGGAAATTAATGACTGTCCTACAACATCTAAATGTTAAATGTAAAAGACATTTCATTACATTCTTTTTTAATTTCTTTAATCGATAAATTAGCTGTAATTCGTGGAGAAGAATTAGGCGGATATAAAAATTATTGCAGCAAAAGTATAGGAATTACACAAATGTTGGCAAAATAGGACCCAGAAGTTGTTCAAAAAGCTAACAAAAAAGAAAAAAGTTTAAAGAATTGAACAAAGGATCCAAGCTTTGGGAGCAACAAGCATGAACGGAATTTAAAAAATATATTAAGAAAAGAAGATCAGCTTGTTATTGATGCAACTGAGCAGGTGAAACAAGGAACTGAAGGATTAGGTGACAATGTGTGGAGAGCTATCAAACAAAACAGATAAACTGAAAAAAAGATTCCATATCCACCAATTAAGGGATAACAAAGTCCATATTATGAATGGTTTGACGATTACACTGCTAAATATGACTACAGGTCAAGGGAATCAGAATTACAGACTCCACTGAATAAATATGAAGAACAGGAAAAAGTAAAAAACAAAAAACAGTATGCAAGTCCACAGTTTAATTACACCTTAAGTGAATCAGAAGTACAAGCAGAGCTGAATAATTATGCAGGAGAAACAAGTAGAAAAAATCGGAACATAAAAAGAGAATGAAGAGGATACAAATACTATAAACTGAATGTAAGCGAAAGTATGTTAAAGTATACTAACCACATGAAGATATCGTTTTAAGATTGAGACTTGCCAGTTATATTAAATTTGTTATTTCTTTGCCACTTCAATTCAGTGGAAATGAATTAAATGTTAGTGAAAGAGAATATGAAGGTACAGATGGATTTTTGAATCTTTTAAATCAAAAACACATTACTATAGGAGATTTAAACAGGAAATTCGATGCAATTGACTAATAAAATTATACAGATATATCCACCACTCAGAATTGTATTCTGATAATAATACAGATAAAATAAAATCGAGTAATGGTAAAAATATAAATCTTTAGTAAAAGAAATTGTTGATGTCTATTTCCTAAATTGAAAAGGAGATTTAAAATCAGGTTCCAGTGAACAACCAGAAGAAGGCTTAACAAAAAATACAGAAAATCCAGTTGAATATGTTTGAATGGATGATGTGCATGTTAATCGATAGATTAGAAGTAATTCATGGAGAAGAATTAGGTGGAATTAAAATCGTCGCAGTGAATATATAGGAATAACACAAATGTTGACTAACAAATTTAGCGACTTAATTGTCAATAATGCAAACTGAATACCATATCTGAATACATTTTTGAATTATTTATCACACACATGTTGAAAATCAGAAAAAGAATTAGTAAATTGTGCTTTAAATAATTTTCCAGTGCCAGAGATGCATTTCCCAGGCTTTAGTTTTTGTAGACCCCACACTAAGCTGCTTAAAAGACTGGCTTTAGGAGATCCAGGAATTAATCAGTTAGATGAAGCATGTATACCACAGGACATTGCCAACAGACATCATAAAGAGTTAGAGAACAGGCATGAACCAGCTAAACAACTTCAACTACCTGCAAAAGAGAGAATGTGTGCTTCTTATACTTCATTAGGAGAAAAATTAGCTGCAGCTGAATTTATAGGAACAAAGTATAGAAATAGGAAATTAGGAAGAGATGTAAATATGACTGTTCAGCTGTCACTAATTTAGATCTTGATGAAACTGGATGAAGACTATAAAAATATTTGCCCCCAAAACCTTTTATCCATATGAATGAATAAGTTCACAGTTGATTACATATTACTACCTAGTGACAAAACTATAAAAGTGAGAACAATTAATTTCAGTCATGAACAATTACATAGAGCTGAAGCTTTTTTTAACAGAATCTCAAGTAAGAAAGAAATATGGCTTAAGGCGTAGTTGCTATAGGAAAAAGATTTATTCAATGTCTAACAAAAAAGAAAGAAAGCTCTCCATTAAAACAACATGAAGGACAGCTTCTTCCATTACCCTTCACAGCATTATCATATTTAGCTACCATTAGTTACTTAGCTGAGGGAGCAGTTGCTGTTGCAAATGCAGCTATAAATAAAAACAAAGCTGGCAAATAATTAGAAGAACAAAAAGGGCATAGTCAAGCTATGGAAGAAACTGTTTAATAGTTAAAAAACGAAGTTCCAAAAAGTAATTAACATGTTTTATCACACACTAAGTATTTGCAATGTAGAAAAATTTTTGGCGTTGGATGAAGCACTTATAACTGTGTCCAGGGCTGTTTCCTTTCTGAAGATGTAATATATGTGCTTAACACTGTCTCTCTTTATAGTTATATCCACAAATGTATTTGCTTTAGTGTTTCTTTTTCCACAGTCAGTGTTTCTTTTTCCACAGTCAGTTGAATATTTGTATATATGTTGTTTATATCTGTATGAAGCTTATCTACTTTCTCTGTAGGTTCATTTATCATAAAGATTATGTCATTCATACACCTGCCAGTAAACAATTTTGCATCTCTTCTTTATGACATCGGTACCGAAGATTGTGTTTCCTATATGGTTGATTTATATGAAGACTGTATTTTTTATGTGGCTGATGAATATGTTTGCCAATGTACCTGATATTGGGGATCCCATTTAAAGCTCATCCTTTTGTAATTAAAGTTCCTTGTCAAATTAGGAGTAATGTTGGGATGTGATTGCTTTGAGTGGTTTGGTTGTTTTGTTAATGATGTCTGAAAGTAGTTTCTTGAGCATCAGTAAGTTTTCTTCAATTTATTTTATTTTGTCTGCTGTGAGTATCGAGGTGTATATGTTCTGTATGTCAAATGAGATGAGTGATGCTCGTTGTGTAATGTGTAAGTCTTTTATTTGTGTTATGAGTTAATTTTGGTCTTTCACTGTTGTGCTGTTCTTCGTTCCATAAAGTTACATTATGATTTTCTTCTTGTGTTTCACCATGTGGTATGATGGTGGATTCATGATATTAATAACATGCCTCAGGGGAATAATGGGTGTTGGTCTGTGGGGTTCTTTAGTATGATGTGTTGTTTTTGTGACAACACTACAGCCATATTAGGCATTTCTCGCCAAGTTATAGAACAGTTTCAAGAGTATCCATCTCAGACTCGACAAAACCATCCAACACATCAGATTCACTCAGAGTTGGAAAACAAGTAATGTGATTCCAAATTATGTTAATATAAAGGTCAGAAACAACTCTTTGATAACACAAAGATCAAAATCATTTGCAGAGAACACTTGGTTAATAAATGAAAGCAATTTGGTTACAACAAGAAATGCATGTCTACTAGAATATTATCGAACGTACATCTCATTTTACCTGCATTTATTAACAACAAAACCAGTGGTGATTAAAGGAATACAAGAATCTCAACACTTAGTAGCAACTACATTGCAATACATATGGAACAAACACAAACGAATAATCGGTAAATTCACTAAGAAGAACAAAGAGAAAGTGAAACATGACAAATTGCAACAGACCCACCACCACCACCACAAGTTTCATCCAAAACTGCTAAACCTCACAGATACAGAATTAACAGTGAGAGAAACACAGTTATTAGAGAAAGGATTCAAACACAACATCGGTAAAAAGACAGATAATCACCCACACAGAAAATTCAGTTGTACGAATAGAGAGCATCCCGAAAGAGGTAGAGAAACAAGAAAATAACATTGTAAATATTGGGATAACACGAGAACTGGTTGAGAAAGAAATAAATAACATTATCAGAATGTCAAATAACATCGAAACAGGAATCTTCAAATGGAAAACAACACTATTAACAAATTAAAAGGAAAAATACACTCTAATAACATCATAGTTAGAAGAGCTGATGAAGTGAACAGCACAGTCCTCTTCATAAAGAAAAACATGTAGAAAAAACTAAAGTTTCCATCTCTTCTGACAATATCATGAAACTAAAATCTGATCCAATAACGTGTTTCTAGACTTCCATAAGAAATCCTCAGACTTTAAACACATTGTAACATAAACAAGAACAGCACATTTCACAGAAGAACCCAAAAGCTCTAATACTCAGAAGCGAATCCAAGGTTCAAAGACCGCTTATTCGGTTCAAGTCTATTATTAAACATAAACCAAATCATAATGTTATATCATTAAATGAGGAACAGCACATCAGTGGAAAATACAAACGAACTAAAAACACAAATAGAGGTCCTCCACATTACGCAAACACCATCACTCATCTCTTTCTACAGAGAATATCTACACCTCAATACCCACAACAGACGCAATAAGAATAATCGAAGAAAACTTACTGACATGCAGTAAAGTACCTGGTGACAGTATTAATCAAATAACTAAAACACTCAAATAATCACCTCCCATAATTATCTCCAATTTGAAAAATAACTTTATTGACAAAAAGATGGGCTTTCAAGGGGAATCTCACTATCAGAATCACTGGCAAACATATTCATCAGCCACAGAGAAAACACAACCTTCAATACAGACATCATGAAGAAGGGATATAAAATTGTGTGCTGGTATATATATATATGTGGATGATGTAAACTTTGTGGTAGATGAACCAACAAACAAAACAGATAAACTTCATACAGAAATAAGCAATATACATACAAATATTCATTTCACGATGGGAAATAAAATATAAAGGCAAATACATTTCTTGGATATAACAATAAAGTGAGACAGCAATAAGCTTACACTGATATCTTCTGAAGAATCTGGAACAATGAAAACAACCATTCTATCATTGCAAAATACATGATAAAACATGGATATGATCAATCCACCAAGGATGAAGACATTAAAATTATTAGAGTGAATAATCACAAGAAACTTCTGGCAGTAAAAGAAAAACTTTCATGTACAAAGAGCCCTTGTAAAAAAAAAGTAATTAATAACCAAATCAGTATGAGCAGTAACTCACTGATTCTGTTAGCCACTAACAAGAAACAGAAATCTGATACATAAGCAGAATAAATAACAAATCTTCCTTTCCCCTTCTTTCCCTTTATCTCTCTATCTGACCTTCTCTCTGTAGCCACCCCCTCTCTCTCTCTCTCTCTCTCTCTCTCTCTCTCTCTCTCTCTCTCACACACACACACACACACACACACACACACATACCCACACACACGTATATCCACCTTAAAAAATGAAAAAGAAACAACACAGTGCCTACACATATATATATATAGAACGAAAAATGGAGCTGATGTATTGTAGTAAATTCGAGCGGAAAACGCAAGAAATTGGCACAGCTGGACTGTGAGGACCGAATGAGCATACCAGCAGGACCAGTCATATGGACTAATAACAGTGGGAATTGTAAGTACCACCAAAAAATAACTTAACAGCACGAAATTTATGCTACAAAAGTTGTTTCTGATATGAAAAACAAGATAAAAACATGATAGAATGTAACATAGTAACATACTGTAAATAGCAAATAGCACATTTATTATATGTATAAAAAGAAAACAACCCACTGAACATTCTTCATACAAAAAAAAGGGAAATATGGATGACAAAAAACTTTTGTTTAGCTGCATAGACAGAATATACCTCCTTGAACTAGTTAAGTATGTAGAAAAACTTGACAGCACTGTAGTTTCGAGGGAATATAAAATTTTAATGAAGCCATTTCTATTTATTTGTGTATGTCTGTATTAAAGAAGTTGTCAGATAATTACAAATTTAATAATATTTTAAACCTAATAAACAAACATTTTTGGAAAGAAGATAAACGAATGAGATAATGCTGCAGCAATTTCATTAAACGATTTCAAAACGAATTATTTAACATTTTTAAAGTAACTAAAGGTTATATTGATATTGCACAAAAGGAATTAGTAGATATAAAAGATACTGCAATTTGTTCTAATGCAGCTACTAAACAATAATTAGACATTGAATTAATAATCATATTGTCAAATCTGAATATGGAAGTATTCTAACACAATTAAATGATTATGTCACTACAGTACATCTGAATTAAAAAGTAATCAGATTCATGAAGACAATCTTACTACTTTAGAACTGCCAGAAAATAATTGCTCTACAAAAAGGGAAATAGATAAAGCGTTTTCAGAATATTTCTAAAAGACAAATTTAACTCCATACATAAACAAATTAAGCTATCTTCAAAGTGGAATGTGTGACAAATTTAAAGTGAATTTTCATGTTGTTAATGATAATAAAGTATTAAAATATGTATTGAAGTATGATATAAAAATTAAGGGAATTTTTATTTTTGGAAGGTATGTAGAAAGTGACATGTCGCTTACAGGTTTTAGAATAGACATAAAAAGGTTTAATGTCGATGAATAGCAAATTTTGTATCCCATCAACTAAATAATCCATGACTTGAAATGAAAAAAGATCAAATTTTAATATATCTGAATCAGTCTACTGGAACTTCATGTGTTTCAGGTGCTGTACTTGTATTTGGGGAATTGTTTCTAAAATTAAATGATGATGAGAGGATGGACTGATAATAGCTGAAGACTCTCCAAGATATATGTTGGAAGAAGCTTGAATCTTACTACACCTTTAACCTATTGAATGGTCATCCTGTCTGGTGACTGAAGTGCAAAAAATTTACTGAAATGTATAAATCTTCACAGAGTAACTCTTAATAATAAAGACAGAAAATTGAAGGTTTTTGCACAATTTGTAATATTGAAAAGAGTAAATTTGTAAAAAAACTGTAGGTTATTAACTTCAGTGTAATATTCCGGAAAAATATTCCAGGAATTGTGTGCATAGTTGAAGTGAATATTGTGCATTTCTTCTTCTTTTATCTACTCAATCTACTACAATATATGTATTAAGCATATGCTCTCCTGGTTTATAATGTGTGCAATCGTACATGTCGATGTAAAATAGTTACCTTATTTCGACAAATTTAACTTCATACATAAACCAATTAAGCTACCTTCAAAATGGAATATGTGACAAATATAAGGGAAATTTAATTTTGTTAATGATAATCAAGTACTGAAATATGTATTTGAGTATGATGTAAAAATTAAAGGAATTTTTATTTTTGGAGCCAATGTAAATGGTGACCTGTCACCTACTGATTTTAAAATACATATAATGTCAATGAACAGCAAATTTTTCATCCCATTCAACTAAATAATCCATGACTTGAAATGGAAATGAAGAATAAAATTTTTATAAATCTAAATCAGTGTGTTAAAACTTGTGTCTTTCTTGTGAATTACTTGTGTTTGGTGATTTGCTTTTAGAATCAAACGATGATATAGTATGGAACAATAATGAATGGAAAGGAGTCTCCGAGATGCCCATTACAATAAGCTTAAATCATACTAAATTTTTAATTTATATGAATGGATTATCATGTTTGGGGATTTCTTTTTCTTTTATCTACTCTGTGTAAACCAAAACAAGTATCAAACATATTTTTTTCTCAATATAATCTGTGCACTTGTAGGTGCTGATACAAAATTGTTTACCTTATTTAGGCCTTCTACTGTTATAAGTTGATAACCTCCTTGGACGATAATTTATTAGACACTATAACACCAACTTCAAAATAGTTTTTCTTAGCATACTGCTTGGATGTGGCAATGTGTATAATCTCTCCTTTCCTGATCCCTACAATACATCTCCAGGCTATGATGGCTACAGTTACACAGTGTGAGGCTGCAGAGGATGGCCATCACTGTTGTATGCCAGCAATGGAAACCCAGCCCACGTTCAATACGACCCATGAGTCTGCCGACTGATCTGCACCTGTGGTCAGCAAAGTTACTGCTTGCACTGACATTGACCATTCACCTGTGGTTGAGTGAAAGGTCACCCCAGAGCGTGCAGGCAGCGAAAGACTTCCCAGGGAAGGCCACCCCAGTTAGTCTGACATATATTCTAGGCGCTGTCTATGGCTGACACTATCCCTCACCCATAAGCAGTCGCTTCTCCTGTTTGAAAGGAAACCTCTGAGGTTGCAAGACACAGACAGTGGCATTATTGGTAGTTGGGAGCTCCAGTGGTAGGAGCATTACAGGGCCTCTGAGGGACATGGTGGCCAAGGAGGGGAAGAAAGACAAGGTGCACTCCTTTCGCATACTTTGTGGAGTCATTCCAGATTTCGAACAGTTCCTTCCAGAGGCCATCTAGAGCACAAGATTTCGCAAACTGCACGTGGTAGTTCACGATAGTACGAACGATGTGTATCACTTCGTATCAGAAGAATCTCTTTAGTTCCAAGCGGATGTCAGATGTGGTGATGGCTGCCAATATTGCTTGCAGGATGAAAGCAGAGCTCACTACTTGCAGCATTGTTGACAGGACTAATTGTCTAATTATGGACCTTCGGTACACAGCTGAAGCAGAGGCTCAGGCGATTCTGTGACTGTGTTTGCTGCAGATTCCTCGACTTTCACCATAGGGTGATGGGGTGTCTGGTTCCATTAAATAAGTCAGGAGTCCATTACACGCAGAAGTCATCCACACGGGTCATTTCGACTGAGTGGCATGGACTGGGTGGCTTTTTTGGTTAGAGAGTTTTAGGGAAACATAAAAAGGGTTTCTGTCCCAAAGGGTGGAAGTTGGACTTATTAAGAACATAGATCTAGGAGCCCCAGGTATAACAGTGTTAATTATCATAGATATGTTGAGAAAGTATCAGAGCTCAAAGCGCTAGTGAAAGCACTGATGCCCAAATCGTTATAAGCCCAAAGCTAAATTCAGATGAAAATTTGCGAATGACCTAATAGCGCTCAGAGAGGATAGGCAAAATACGATTGGCAGTGGCTTCTTTGTTGCTCGTAGAAGTAGTGTATATTGTAACGAAATTGAAGTATTTACTTCGTGGTGAGTTAGTATGGGTAGAGGTCACTGTTGGCAACTGGAATAAAATAATTCTACAATTTTACCGATCTCCCAACGAAGATGGTGCAATTGCTATAATGAATGCTTAAGTATAATTATAAACAGGTACCCACCAAAATAAAAACTTGAGTCTAATTTTAAACAGGTAACCGCCAAAATGAAAACTTGATTATAATTTCAAGCAGATACCCGCCTCATGGAACTATAGTTACTGGTGACTTCAATTTTCCCTACATACGTTGGCGAAACCCAATGTTTACATCCGGAGATACGCATAAAGCACCATCCGAAATTGTGCATTCTCTGAGAATGGTTTCCAGCAGTTAGTCCATGAGCCTACTCGAATGGTATACGTTTCTGAAAACTCATTTGACCTGTTCGCAACAAATAATCCTGAGCTAATAGCGAACATCATAACGGATACAGTGATTTGTGAACAAAGAATTGACGTAGCGGTACTGAAAGATGTAACTCCCAAATTCTGCAAGAATAAACGAAAAATACAGCTATTCAAAGCTGCAGATAAAAGTATCCTCGCAACCTTCTCGATAGACTATCTCCAAGCAGTCCTAATTGACACTGTAAGTATACACCAGATATGATTGAATTCAGAGAAATAGTATCGACAGCCACTGAGAGATTAATACTAAATAAATTAAACGATGGAGCTGACCATCCTTGGTACAGTAAACGGGTCAGAACAATGTTGCAGAAATAACGGGAATAGCATGTCAAATTTAAACGAATGCAAAATACCCAAGATGGGCGATCTTTTACAGAAACTCTAAATTCAGCGCAGACTTCAATCCGAGATGCTTTTAATAGTTTCCACAACGAAACTTCCTCGCGAAACCTGGCAGAAAGTCCCAAGAGATTCTGGTATCTAACGTATGCTAGCACCAGAACACAATCAATGCCTTCTCTGTGTGATTGCAATCGATATACCGTTGATGACATTGATGTGAGAGCAGAGTTACTAAACACAACATTCTGAAATTCCTTCACCTAAGAAGACAATGTAAATATTTCATAAATCTAATCAAGATCTGCTGCCAACATGAGCAACTTATAAGTAGGTATCCTCTGACTAATAGCTTGATAAAAGCTGGTCTTCTGCCTAGACTGCATGCCAGTTATGTTCCTTTCAGAGTATGCTGATGATATAGCTCTATACTTCACAATCATCTACAACCGCCCGCACGCTGAAAGATCTGTAATCAAAGATTGGAAAGTTGCACCTGTAACACCAATATTTTAGAAAGGCAATAGGAGTAATCCACTAAATTACAGGCCCATATTATTAACGTCAATATGCAGCAGGATTCTGGAACGTGCATTATGTTCGAACACGATGATTTACCTCAAAGAGAGCGGTCTATTGGCACACGTTCAACAGGGATTTAGAAAACTTCGTTCTTGTGAAACACGCTAGCTCTTTACTCACACAATGTACTGAGCGCAATTGACAAGGTATTTCAAATTGACTTAGTATTTGTAGATTTTCAGATGGCTTCTGACATTGTACCTAACGAGCAGCTTGTAATCAAACGCTGGAGAATTGTCCAGTAGGAGGAGGATCTTACTCATTGGTCTGAAGATGATCACAGAAGTGGTCGAAACCGGTCACGTAATAAATAAATTGTAATCAAGACTCTTTCATGTGGTAAATATTCGTATAGCTCAATTCTAAAATAGAAAATTTTTGCGGAGAATAAGAACTCTGAATCACGAAATGTGCGCATATTCACTTGGGCGAGAAACTGTGTCAACGGTCGTTGATAGAAAGGTGGGCCACATCAACTGATACAAGGTAGGAGTAAATAATTATACGGTAGTATAATTATTAAATTATTACAAATAATAATCTTGCGTGTCACAATAATTGCTACCACAACTTGGCCTCGTGTGTGAACTAGTATGAAGGTGATAATTAGTAAATGTTTCTGGTCTCCCCCATTAATATTTGATTTGCTTATAATGAAGTGCGTTACATGAAATATACAGGTTAAACTCTTGTATCTATGGAAAAGTTCAGATTTTAATGCCTATTTATGGAATAGTAAGTGTTCTTGCGGCCCCAGCTCAGTAACGTGGTGTTGTCTCGGAACACAGAACTAAACTAAAAGTTGCAATCATAATCCAGTGGAGCACTTGCTACCCCTCTTCAGCGAACGTTTTAATTAAATTTGAATTATTTAGCATACACTCGTCCGCTCTGACCGAGTTCACTTGTAATGTCTTTTGCTGAATTTGTTCTAAGTGACCTACAGTAATTAAATATAATATTCACAGAAGGCATGGGTTTAGGTATAATTGTGTGCATGCATAAAATTCCCTGCAGACAGGTCCGCGCTCACCTCTCCCTTTCCATAATTATGTGGTGAAAGTAAATCCTGTTGACTAGAGAGACCGTTTGTAATGATGTATAACATGAGAGGCACTGCTGTTGCATAAGAATGGACAGTAACTATTCCCATAAATACATGGCTAATTTTTCAGATGCTATAGTTAGACAATAAATATCAATTACTCTAGATCCTCTACTAATTATTTCCTCCCTTCATCATTAACAACTTAAAGAATAGGGGAAACCGAAAGTATCAGAACCTCCCTAGAATATGGAAAATAGGATTGATAAAATATCCCTTGCAGCTGACAGGCAATCAGCCACAAATTTGTCCCTACCTCAGTCACGTGCTGGGTCTACAAATAAAAACATTTAAAGGCACTATGGTCCCTATTAAGCCCTGCATTGGTGCCTTCTGTAATGGTTATAAAGATTGTGTTATCCGTTGCCTTGAAATTTTTGCCAATAGGTTAAACCCACACACCAAAAATTATTAATACCCCAGCAGTAACTCGCAGAGGCCTGTAATTTCGTGGAGCACGCGAGTTTTGTAAACCAGTACTAAACCAGGGTAGCTTGCAGAAGCAGTAGGACACGATAAGCGACAGTAAACAACCTACCCGGTCGAATATTATCATTACCATCGGTAGGATGGTTACGTTACAAAGTTTCCAATAATCCAAGGTCGAATGGCAATGGTCCCGTGCCCACTGATATCGTAATTGTCGATCAGCATGTAAACACGTCGGGGTGGTCTGCTACGGAGCCCCATGTTCAAAAATGTATAATGAACGGTGTGCTCCCAAACCCTTGAAAGTGCACCACCACTGTGCCCTTTCGGCAGAGATGCGACAGATCACCATATGTCCTACTTTAGAGTGCAGGCAAGTCTCAGAATCTTCCGTTCTGTGGAGAGTCCTGGACTTCCATCCATTTAGCCCGTAGTAGTGGTTTCACTGTCCTTCTTTCTCTTTCGGTAGGTGCTCACGTCAGTAGCACGTGAACATTCGACCACCTTCGCCGTTTCCGAGGTACTCGTTCAGACACTCTGTGTAATAAGAGTCTGCCCATTGTCAAAGTCGCTTATCTCAATGAATATCCCCATTTGCAGAGCACGTCTTCGGTAGGGTGATCCCCCTTCCGTGTATGCTCCGCTAAAGTACAGGTTGCTTCAAAAAGAATATACATATTACAAAGTATTATTTCGTCCAAACTATCGATCGCTGCGCCTCGGGTCGGCTATTGGAGAAACAAATACATAATCTAGTTTAAATTAATAGTCGCTAGATGACAGTAGTTCAATTTTGCTTGGTACCCGTCATATGTTTAAAATGGCTACTCCGCAGCAGAAATCATTTTGTGTTCTCCAGTTCAGTTCCGTTATTACAATCCAAAACGTTTGAGGTTGAGGTACCAAAGTGATCCTCCGAATGGGTGGAACATTCGCGGATGGTATCGACAGCTTCCAGATACAGGATGTGTATGTAAAGGAAAGAGCCCTGGTAGCCCTCGTGGTCCCGAAGACAATTTTGCACGAATTCAAACTGCTTTCCAACGTAGTCCTTCAAAATCTACTCGTCGTACCAGTTACAGCCTCCTACAACAAGAATTTGGCGTGTTTTGAGACGTCGAGCAGCGCGGGGTATCCGAGCGGTGTTGGACGTCTTGCCATGGTTCGCGTGGCTCCTCCCGTCGGAGGTTCGAGTCCTGCCTCGCGCATGGGTGTGTGTGTCGTTCTTAGCGTAAGTTAGTTTAAGTCAGATTAAGTAGTGTGTGAGCCTAGGGACTGATGACCTCAGCAGTTTGGTCCCATATGAGCTTACCACCACAAACGTTTTGAGACGTCGCTTGCTTATGAAGCCGTAGAAGTTACAGCTGTTACCAGTTCAGCGTCCTGATGACAAACGAAAGCGTGTGGCATTTGGTAACGAGATTCTTGATGCTACTGACAACGATAACACTTTTTCGCAAACCAACATGTTCAGTGATTAAGCGACTTTCCCTGTTAGTGGTCAGGTTGACAAACACAATGTTCGAATTTGGGGTCTACAGAACCCACATGCAGCCATTAAACATGTACGAGATTCGCACGAAGTCAATGTGTTTTGTGCGATATCCCGATCATCTGTTTACGGCCCAATCTTCTTTGGTGGAAACGCGGCTCAAATGGCTGTGAGCAGAATGGGACTTAACTGCTGAGGTCATCAGTTCCCGAGAACTTAGAACTACTTAAACCTAACTAACCTAAGGACAACACACACATCCATATCGAGGCAGGATTCGAACCTGCGACCATAGCGGTCGCGCGGTTCCTGACTGTACCGCTTAGAACCGCTCGGCCACTCCAGCCGGCGATGGAAACACGGTTAACCGTCAGTAGTATCTCGCCATGTGACTAAACTGGTTGTGTCCGAGGTTGCACGAAGACAACTTTATTTTTCAAGACGGGACACCCCTCACTGGAGTCGCCAAGCGCGTGAATATCTGAATGAAACTCTACTGCACCGCTGGATTGGTCGTCAAGGAGCTGGCATGTTACCATGTCTCAACCGGGTTCCACGGTCACCGGATTTGACACTGTCTGACTTCTTCCTGCGGAGTTTCGTTAAAGACAACGTTTATGAACCACCACTCCCACAGAACCTGGAAAAGTTGACGAACCGGATCCCTGCTGCCATAACATCAGTGACGAAGGACATGCTTGCCCAAGTATGGGAGGAATTTGAGTATCGATGTGATATTGTTCGCGTCGCTGATGGAGGACGTATTGAACATCTGTAATCTGAGCTTGAGAGGTTCGTTAATATGTGTGTAACGTTTCATATTCGTATGTCTTAAAGTTTAAATACATCTATTAGAAATACGTATATTCATTTTGAAACAACCTGTACATTTTTTGCGGCGTCACGTGCCCGCATCTCCACCAGGTGGCATCCAACGTCTCGATGGGTCATGGTCACAATGTTTTCGTTTATCAGTGCATAGATGTCATATTTGGGGCGGAAAATTGTATCCCTATCGTTAACACTTTTTATTCTAAGGACACCCCCTTCAGTCCAGTTCTTACTGTTCGCTCTCGGCTCTTGTACAAATTGTACAAAGGTCTACTGAAAAAGTAATCCCTCCAGCTTTTACCATGAAAGTTCTTGAGGTTTAATAAGTAAAACAAATTTTATTAATATTCTGCACGTTTAAACATCATGTCAACGTATTTAGTTCTCAACATACTCATTCTGGCGATGAACGTTTCTCCCAAAGAGAGACAGTTTGTTGCTTCCATCACTGTACAATGTTCGACTTTGTTGACACAGCTACAACCTCACCTCTTCCTCTAGCGCTTCATCACTATCAAAGTGAAGTCCTCAAAGACGTTCCTCAAGTCCTGAAAACAGCTGAAAACCGGATGGGGTCAAGTGTGGACTGTATGGAGCCCGGCCGATGACGGCGAACCCAAGGCGTCGGATTGTCACAGATGTCGCAACGCTCGTATGCGATCCGGTACTGTCGTGCTGAAGTACAACCGCCATGTTACAAACTGTGATCCAGAGCTGTCTCGAGGCAGTGGGTTGCTTCAACGAGGCGGGAAGTAGACTGCGTGATACGCATGATATGCAACACCTCTGCCGATACTGAGCACAGAATACAAATTTCGGAGGCCTTACCATTCAGCACGCCCTCGAATATTACCCGTTTTCCCCGTAATTTACCCAGAATCTCGAACAGCTTGAACCATTTTAAATTTTCGAACACTTCTTCCACATCGAAAAATCCTATGGTACGTGTCTTGCTTCCATTATCAAACGGAACCTCGGATCTATGTTAATGGTAACTTTACTTTTCCCAAAGCCAAACTGATCGTCATGCAAAAGGTTCTCAATATTCTTAATCATTCTTCTGGGAACAATTCTGTTCAAACACTTGGATGAATGGGCTGCAAGGCAGGTTGCAAGGTACTTCTCGCACTTCTGCCACAGCTTTGTAAGTGATTCTGTGGACGATACTTTTGCGGCGGAATGACGGCATGTCTCCAATCTAATAGGTTCTACAAAACAACATGAACTGTAGCTCGGTTGTGGCTTGCACCAGTTGTTTTAGGAACTCAGATGGAATGTTGTTTTTCTCTCCGGCCACATTTCAGCGCAAGTTTTCCAGCTCTGTTGGATCAGGCCTCTAATACTACATCCACCATGTCTTCAGTACCGACTAACGTTACTTCTATGACGTCATGAGACATTCAATATATTCATTCCACCTACCAGCTCTCTTCTCTCCGATTAACAGTGGATGGTATTGTTAATGTTGACGCCGTGTCTTTAATTTCACTGGTGATTGTTTTTACTCTTGTGTTTGCTGAGCGAAATCTTCTGAGAACCATTTGCTTTAGATTTTTTCACATTTTTCTAGCAGCCATTTCACCTTTTCTCCCGTACGCTACCCATTCTTTCCATTACCAAATGATTTATACTGATGTTTACGTTCCCTTTCCATGACTTTTTGTGCTCTATTCCGTCATCGATGAACTGAAGTGTTTCTTCTCTAAATCCACGATTTCTTGGCAGTTCCTGCCTTGTATCTATGTTAATCTTTTCACCTTCTATGATCTTCTGTGATTATCCTTGTGAGATATGTATATTCCTCTTCGATTGAACTATTAGCTGAGGTATTCATTATCGCAGAGTCTACAGCTTTAAACAACTTCACTCAAATCTCAACCTTCGTCAGTACTCCAGTATCCCTCTTCTTTGAACATTGATTAATCCCTATTAAACTTCAGTCTATTCTCCATCATTTCTAAATTGAGGTCTGTGTTTATATTTGCTCCTGGGTTCACTTTACTATCTAGTATCTCGTTTCGGAATCTGTATCTGACCTTGACGTAGTCCTACTGGAATCTTCCCGTGTCTCTTGAATTTGCAAAGTATACCTCCTACCATTGTAATTCATGATCAGTGTACCCTCTATGAAATTTATTTCAGAATCCATTCATCTTTTCCCGTCTCTTATTCCTACTTAACCCATATACCTCTGCGATTCTTTCTTCTTTTCCAAACCATTACTACCGCGTTCCAGTCCCCTACGATTATTAGATTATCATTTATTTTTACATGCTGAACCTCCCCTTCGATGTCCTCATTTACTTTCTATATCTCTTCATGTTCTACCCTGTGTTCCTTAACTGCTTTTGTTGACATTCGTTTGCTTTCGATTCTGATCAGAGTAATAATATCACTCAATTGTTCACAGCAACGGACTCCCGGCTGTCTTAAGTTTAATGCCGGTACCTCGTCATTTTTTTGCATTATTCTACGAAATACATTCTTTTTTTTCAAAATCTGGTAAATAGTGGCTTGACGTAACTGCTTGTCTGTGAATAAATTTTAGTACAACGACTCTTCGTGGTTACGTGAGCAGTACTTTTACAAAAATAATTGATTACAAATGTTCTTTCTCCAGAACGGTTCCACTAACCCTTTTGTGTTGCTGTTTGGTTAAGGTGGAGATTCCCTTTACTCATCTTCCGGGGAAAACTACAAATTCCGATTGGACCTGTTACGCTACTGACTTTTCTTTATATTGCTCCAAATGTTGCTAGTCACCTGTACTTAGAAACGTGTCGCAAAAATACTGTTTACCAATCTTGTTGACTGACGTCTGTGCTCATAATACAGTGATGTGCCAAAAAACCTGCTTTAGGCAGGCGTAGTCAAACACAAGGATACGTAAATAGGCAGAATACGGCGCTGCGGTCAGCAACGCCTATACAAGACAACCAGTGTCTGGCGCAGATCTTAAATCGTTTACTGCTTCTACAATGGCAGGTTATGAAGATCTAAGTGAGTTTGAAGGTGGTGTTATAGTCGGCGCGTGAGCGATGAGACACGGCTTCTCCAAGGTAGCGATGAAGTGGAGAGATTTTCCCGTACGACCATTTCACGAGTGTACCTTGAATATCAGGAATACGGTGAAACATTAAATCTCCAACTTCGTTGTGTAGGAAAAAGATCCTGCAACAACGGGACCAACGACGACTGAAGAGAATTGTTCGACGTGACAGAGGTGCAACCCTTCCGCAGATTCCTGCAGATTTCAATGTTGGACCATCAACAAGTGTCAGCGTACGAACCATTCAACGAAACATCATCGATATGGGCTTTCGGAGCCGAATGACCACTCCCTTACCCTTGATGACTGCACGACACAAAGCTTTGAGCCTCGCCGGGGCCCGTCAACCCCGACATTGGACTGTTGACGATTGGAAACATGTTGCCTGGTCGGACGAGTTTCGTTTCAAATTGTATCTAGCGGATGGACGTGTACTGGCATCGGGACAACCTCATGAGTCCCTGGACCCTGCATGTCAGCAGTGGACTGTTGGAGCTGGTGGAGGCTCTGTAATGGTGCGGGGCGTGTGCAGCTGGAGTGATATGGAACCCCTGATACGTCTAAATACGACTCTGACAAGTGATACGTACATGAGCATCCCGTCAGATCACTTGCATCCATTCATGTCCATTGTGCATTCCGAAGAACTTCGGCATGTCCAGCACGACAATGCGACACACATACGTCCAGAATTGCTACAGAGGAACACTCTTCTGAGTTTAAGCACTTCCGCTGGCCACCAAACTCTCCCGACATGAACGTTATTGAGCACATCTGGGATGCTTTGCAACATGCTATTCAGAAGAGACCTCCATCCCCTCGTTTGTGGACAACCCTGCAGTATTCGTGGTGTCAGTTCCCTCCAGCACTACTACAGACATTAGTGGAGTCCATGTCACGTCGTGTTGCGGCATTTCTGCGTATTCGCGGGAGCCCTACACGATATTAGACAGATGTACCAGTTTCTTTGTGTCTTCAGTGTATTTGTACTGTACTGAGAACCAGAAGTAGCAGGAAATACACATTGCAATTGGGAAACAGTGGTGACGAGACAAAGCAGGAAGCATACGAGGAAGAATCACTTCGAGGAAAACCGCGTATGCGCAAGTGGTTATCTCGGAGTTAACACTCCTAGATACACCCAGGGTCACCTCTTGCCTCAAGAGCGAAAACTGTTGACTGCATTTTACTTGGCTCGCACTTAACTGGCAAAAACGTAGCGCAACTGTAGTACCAACATTTCCTCCTTATTATTCGGTAACATCATATATACCTACATCAACATCTATATCTCTTTTCTGCAGGTAACCTTAGGGTGCGTAGCATAGTTAATTTCTCGTACCACCCCTCCCTTTTCATTTACTATAGGCGACAGTAGCTTCGGGTGAATGATTGCCATTAAACCTCGGAATTAGCATTAAGTTCTCGGATATACTCGTCTTGGGAATTTCGTAAAACTTACGTTGATGGAATGTGACGAGGTAACGCGTTGGCCGTCTCTTCCGGGAATTTACGCTAGTTTTCTGCGTATTGCAGACCGCTTCTCTTGTAGTGTCTGCCACCGGAGTTTGTTGAGCATGTCCGTAACGCTCTCGCGCCGTCCTGATGATCCAGTGACGAAACGCGCCGCCTTTAGTTGGATATTCGCTATCGCTGCTATCCGTTGTACTTTGTTTCATGCTGATGATCTACACTCAAAAATCGGTCTACCAAGTGTGTTATAAGCAACGTTTTTTGTGGGTGAGTTACATTTCCGTAAGATTGGTCCAAATGGCTTTGAGCACTGTGGGACTTAACATCTGAGGTCATCAGTCACCTAGAACTTAAAACTACTTAAACCTAACTAACCTGAAGACATCACATACATCCATGCCCAAGGCAGGATTCGAACCTGCGACCGTAGCAGTTGCGCGGTTCGGACTGAAGCGCCTAGAACCGCACGGCCACAACGGCCGGCTCCGTAAGATTCTTCCTGACAATGTCCACCTATAATTTGCTTTCCCTAAAATTTGTTTTATGTTGTGATTCCACTTTGGTACACTATGATTATTAATCCTGGCATTTTATGAATCTTACTGCTTCTAGTGAGTTGTCACCGGTAGTGTAATTTTGTGTAATTGTTCTTCTTTGCTTTTTTTGAGTCATCTACTTATAATTGATACTAATAGACTTCTGTTGGCCAGGAACGCCCTTTATCTAGCACGTGTCTGCTTTTTACGAAATCTTTTCTCTGTCCATCATGGGCTATTTTGCTGCCTAGGTAGCAGAATTCCTTATGTCGTCTTCTTCGTGATCACCAGATTTCATTTTGAGTTTCTCGATGATCTCATATCTGCTACTTCTCATTACTTCCGTCTTTCTTCGATTGACTCTCAGTCCGTATTCTGTACTCACTACACTCTTCATTCTGTTGAACAGATCCTGTGATTCTTCTTCACTTTCACTGAAGATAGCGCTGTCGTCAGCGAATCTTACCACTGATATCCTTTCAATTGAAAATTAGTCCCAATCTTGAACTTTTATTTCTGCCATTGCTTCTTCGAAGTATAGATTGAACAGTAGGGGTGAAAGGCTACTTCGTTGTCTTACACACTTTCTAATCTAGGCCTTCCGTTCTTGGTCTTGCACTCTTATTCTCCCCTCTTCGTTTCTGTACGTATTATATATTATCTGTCCTTACCTACAGCCTACTCCTATTTTTCTTATGATTTCCAAAATCTTGCACCATCTTACTCTGTAGAACGCTTTTTATAGGTCGACAAATAACGCGAACGTGTTTTGATTTCCTTCAGTCTTACTTTCATTATCAATCGCAACTTCAGAACTGCCTCTGGTGACTTTACCTTCTCAAAAATTGTCAAATGACAGGTCCTCAGTTTTATTTTCCGTTCATCTGTATATAATTCCTATCAGAAACTTGGAAGACCTAAAAGTATTAACTGACCCCTCTTTGTACATATTTGAGGTGATTCTTTCCCTAGGTAGCAGAGATGACCTATTAAAAGAAAAAAAGACATTTGAACACTTATACAACACAACACATAAAAACTATATGCTCACCTCGCATCGCTTAAAATTGTGTGCTCAGACTCCTCAGTATATAGTGATAAAATTCCATAATGAATATGGAGCTAAATATCTTAATAAGCAAGTTACTTGATTCCCTAAAATGGAATAAAAATTTTTAGTGAATGGAAGTAATGAAATCCCGCTAGAAATAGTCTTCTATAAACTGTTCAATAAGTAGTATTGTAAGTTTGACAAATTTTAAATAATCAAATATTCACCAAGTAAGTGTGACAAAATTACAAATAAGTAAACTGAAACCTTGATATGTCTCCTATACATCAAACTTATGTTCTGAAATCCTCTACGTTGTGAGATTAATAAAATATATTTCACATTTCACATTGGATGCATGATCTGGTAAGTTGACTGTGCGATAATTCTCGCACTTGTTGGATATTGCAATCTTGGGAATTGTGTAGATGCTATTTATCTGATGGTACATCGCCAGTTTCATATATTATACCTAGCAAAATAAACAATCGTTTTCTTAAGAATTCCCCCAATGATCTCATAAATTTCGATGGAACATTATCTATCCCTTCTGCCTTAATTCATTTCAAGTCATCTGAAGCTCCCCAGAATTGTATTTCTAATACATGATTCTCTATCTCTTCCCTATCAATGTGTTTCTTATTCTGTCACATCATCAGATAATTATTTCCCCTCATACAGGCCCTAAATTTGTACTTCTCCACCAATCCGCACTCTCCTCTGCCTTTAACAGCAGAATTGCCATTGTACTCTCACTGTTACCTCCTTTGCGTTTAATCTCATCGAAGTTTGTTTTCATTTTTCCATACATTGAGCCAGTCCTTCTGACAATAATTCCTTTTTAGATTTATTCACATTTTTCATGTATCGATTTGCCTTCACCTCTCTTTACGTACTGAATTATCCGTTTGATATTCTCTCACACTTCTCTGTCTCTTCATCTTTTGCTAGCGATGTCGGCATATTTACCTAAACTATCGTTGCCAGTGTTGGTTTGCTGCCGGCCCTTGATGAGGACGAGCATATATCTGAACTGTTTACGGTGACTCGCTCTGTAACTTACCTTAATACTGATAGCGAATCTGACTCCCGTTATTCTATTCGCTGCAGTTGTTGACATTACCCTATACCGTCCGACCAGAAATCCTTGTCTTCTTTCCATTTCAATTCACTGACGCCTGCTATATCTATATATAGCCTTACCATTTCCCTACGTATCTCTAGATAATCTTTGTGGTACAAACTCTTCCGTTATGGTCGACGTTAGCCTCACAGGTGGTGATGTACAAGTGCGCTTTGTACACTATTATGGTCGCTATATGCTGCCTGTCTCTGAGCTAGCGGCGGAATTAACTGCTACTGGGACTCCCACTGCGCTGCGACTGATGACTAACTGGAACTCACTGCGTGATTCAGACTGGCCGTCCGGTCAGTGGCGGCGATCTACACTACTGGCCATTAAAAATGCTACATCGAGAAGAAATGCAGACGATAAACGGGTATTCATTGGACAAATATATTATACTAGAACTGACTTGTGATTACATTTTCACGAAATTTGGGTGCATAGATCCTGAGAAATCAATACCTAGAACAACCACCTCTGGCCGTAATAACGGCCTCGGTACGCCTGGGCATTGAGTCAAACAGAGCTTGGATGGCGTGTACAGGTACAGCTGCCCATGCAGCTTCAACACGATACCACAGTTCATCAAGAGCAGTGACTGGCGTATTGTGACGAGCCAGTTGCTCGGCCACCATTGACCAGACGTTTTCAGTTGGTGAGAGATCTGGAGAATGTGCTGGCCAGGCCAGCAGTCGAACATTTTCTATATCCAGAAAGGCCCGTACAGGACCTGCAACATGCGGTCGTGGATTATCCTGCTGAAATGTAGGGTTTCGCAGGGATCGAACGAAGGGTAGAGCCACAGGTCGTAACTCATCTGAAATGTAGCGTCCACTATTGAAAGTGCCATCAATGCGAACAAGAGGTGACCGAGACGTATAATCAATAGCATCCCATACCATCACGCCGGGTGATACACCAGTATGGCGATGACGAATACACGGTTCCAATGTGCGTTCACCGTGATGTCGCCAAACACGGATGCGACTGTCATGATGCTGTAACCATAAACCGGATTCATCCTCAAAAATGACGTTTTCCATTTGTGCTCCCAGGTTCGTCGTTGAGTACACCATCACAGGCGCTCCTATCTGTGATGCAGCGTCAAGGGTAACTGCAGCCATGGTCTCCGAGCTGATAGTCCATGCTGCTGCAAACGTCGTCGAACTGCTCGTGCGGATGTTTTTTGTCTTTCAAATGCCCCCGTCTGTTGACTCAGGGATCGAGGCGTGGCTGCACGATCCGTTACAGCCATGCGGATAAGATGCCTATCATCTCGATTGATAGTGATACGAGCCCGTTGGGATCCAGCATGGCGTTGCGTATTACCCTCCTGATCCCACTGATTCCCAATTCTGTTAAAGTCATTGGATCTCGACCAACGCGAGCAGCAATGACGCGATACGATAAACCGCAATCGCGATAGACTACAATCCAACCTTTATTAAAGTCGGAAACTTCATCTTTGTGGTATAGCAATTTTAATGGCCAATAGAGTAAATACTGGCGGCTGAGAGGGTGTTGGCAGCGTGTTTCCTTTGCCACACCGTGTTCTGGCGCCAGCGTAGGCCAGCACACAACATTTCTGTGCTGGCAGTAGGGAGGCAGACCGACGACTCTCCTCCCTTTGTTCGAGCTTTTAAGTTAATCGTGTGCCTGTTGTATCTGCCATATTCAGCTGTAACTTCTAAGGCAGACGACATAGTACGAGGGGAACGAGAACGGCACTTCGAAGGGCCAAATCTCGAAGCGCAGTACACGGGAAACAATTCATTCTTGTACCGGTAATAGAATGTGGGCCTCACGCCTGAAACACAGTGTCCTAGACACCAAATCACAGCAGCTACGCAGGACTGTGAGATGGTTTGACAGCTACATATTGTGTGTCGAATTTGGCACCAGCGCTGTTCCCTGTTCCCGAACGTGTCTGTGCATACTGACTAACAAAGATCGCAGCTCAGAAACCACAGATCTTTGGTGTTAGCTCCATGTTTTAGTTGGGAAGGAGACGTAACAATGCAGTAAGTGGTAACAGAAAATAAAGATCGCATATAAAGGGTGAGTCACCTAACATTACCGCTGGATATATTTCGTAAACCACATGAAATACTGACGAATCGATTCCACAGACCGAACGTGAGGAGAGGGGCTAGTGTAATTGGTTAATACCAACCATAAAAAAATGCACGGAAGTACGTTTTTAACACAAACCAACGTTTTTTTAAATGGAACCCCTTTAGTTTTGTTAGCACATCTGAACATACAAACAAATAAGTAATCAGTGACGATTGTTGCATTGTAAAATGTTAATTACATCCGGAGATATCAAGTTGACGCTTGAGTACCACTCCTCCGCTGTTCGATCGTGTGTATCGGAGAGCACCGAATTACGTAGGGATCCAAAGGAAACGGTGATGGACCTTAGGTATAGAAGAGACTGGAACAGTACATTACGTCCACATGCTAACACCTTTTTATTGGTCTTTTTCACTGACACACATGTATATTACCATGAGGGGTGAGGTACACGTACACACGTGGTTTCCGTTTTCGATTACGGAGAGAAATAGAGTGTGTCCCGACATGTCAGGCCAATAGATGTTCAATGTGGTGGCCATCATTTGCTGCACACAATTGCCATCTCTGGCGTAATGAATGTCGTACACGCCACAGTACATCTGGTGTAATGTCGCCGCAGGCTGCCACAATACGTTGTTCCATATCCTCTGGGGTTGTAGGCACATCTCGGTACACATTCTCCTTGAACGTACCCCATAGAAAGAAGTCCAGAGGTGTAAGATCAGGAGAACGGGCTGGCCAATTTATGCGTCCTCCACGTCCTATGAAACGCCCGTCGAACATCCTGTCAAGGGCCAGCTTAGTGTTAATTGCGGAAAGTGTAGGTGCACCATCATGCTGATACCGCATACATCGACGCGTTTCCAGTGGGACATTTTCGAGCAACGTTGCTAGTTCACTCTGCAGAAACGCGATGTATGTTGCAGCTGTTTGGGCCCCTGCAATGAAGTGAGTACCAATGAGGTGGTCGCCAATGATTCCGCACCATACATTTACAGTCCACGGTCGATGTCGCTCTACCTGTCCGAGCCAGCGAGGACTGTCCACGGACCAGTAATGCATGTTCCGTAGATTCACTGCCCCGTGGTTTGTGAAACCCGCTTCATCGGTAAACAGGTAGAACTGCAACGCATTATCTGTTAACGCCCATTGACAGAATTGCTCTCGATGATTAAAGTCATCACCATGTAACTGCTGATGTAGCGACACATGAAACGGGTGAAAGCGGTGACGATGCAGTATGCGCATGACACTACTTTGACTCAGTCCACCGGCTCTCGCAATGTCCCGTGCACTCATGTGTGGGTTCATGGCAACAGCAGCTAACACACCAACTGCACCCGCTTCTCCTGTGACGGGCCAGTTACAGACCCGTTTGCGTGCTACAACCATACCTGTTGCATACAGTTGGCGGTAGATGTTTTGCAATGTGCGGCACATTGGATGCTCTCTGTCCGGGTACCGTTCTGCATACACCCTGCAGTACGATGCAGTATGCGCATGACACTACCAACTGCTTCAGCTGCGTTTCGTCGACACTCGCCATAGATGAGTATCACACCGCCTTTTCAGAGTTCGAATACACCTTGGTCACAGTTCCTACAACACTACACTATCACAGACGTCTGGTAACACGGTGTACTACAGTTGGTCTGCGTGCGGAGACGAATGCAGAATAACAATAGCAGCAAGCGCTACATGCGGACTCTGCCACAGCTAGACCAAACCACAACAGTGCACTACAGCCACACTCGTAAACACGGTCGTCATCGTAAACATGTCCCTGCAGATGCTGCTCGCCGACCGTGGCCCGTGTTTGTTACAACACGCAACTGAACGTCGGAGGTTTCAAGCGTCAACTTTAGGTTACAATATCTCCGGATGTAATTAACATTTTGCAATGGAACAAACGGCACTGATTACGTATTTGTTTATATGTTCAGATGTGCTAACAACACTAACGTGGTTCCATTTAAAAAAAAAAAAAAAAAAAAAAAAAACGTAGGTTTGTGTTAAAAAAACATACTTCCGTGCATTTTTGTATGGTTTGTATTAAACAATTACACTAGCCCCTCTCCTCACGTTCGGTCTGTGGAATCGGTTTGTCAGTATTTGATGTGGTACACGAAATATATCCAGCGGTAACGTTAGGTGACTCACCCTGTAGCCGGCCGCGGTGGTCTAGCGGTTCTGGCGCTGCAGTCCGGAACCGCGGGACTGCTACGGTCGCAGGTTCGAATCCTGCCTCGGGCATGGGTGTGTGTGATGTCCTTAGGTTCGTTAGGTTTAAGTAGTTCTAAGTTCTAGGGGACTTATGACCTAAGATGTTGGGTCCCATAGTGCTCAGAGCCATTTTTTGAACTCACCCTGTATATAAGGGTGGTCCATTTATAGTGACTGGGCAAAATATCTCACGAAATAAGCATCAAACGAAAAAACTACAAAGAACGAAACTCGACTAGCTATCGTTGGCCCGCTAGATGGCGCTACCATAGGTCAAACGGATATCAACTGTGGTTTTTTAAAAATAGGAACCCCCATTTTTTATTACATATTCGTGTAGTACGTAAAGAAATATGAATGTTTTAGTAGGACCACTTTTTTAGCTTTGTGAAAGATGGCGCTGTAATAGTCACAAACGTATAAGTACGTTGTATCAAGTAACATTCCGCCAGTGAGGACGGTATTTGCTTCGTGTTAAAATGGACCGTTTACCAACTGTGGAAAACGGTCGATATCGAGTTGATGTATGGCTATTGTGATCAAAATGCTCAACGCACGTGTGCTATGTATGCTGCTCGGTATCCTGGACGAAATCATCCAAGTATCCGGACCGTTCGCCGGGTAGTTACATTACTTAAGGAAACAGGAAGAGTTCAGCCACATGTGAAACGTCAACCACGACCTGCAACAAATGACGATGCCCAAGTAGGTGTTTTAGCTGCTGTCGCGGCTAATCCGCACATCAGTTGCAGAAAAATTGCGCGAGAGTCGGGATTCTCAAAAACGTCAGTGTTGAAAATGCTACATCAACATCGATTGCACCCGTACCATACTTCTGTGCACCAGGCATGGCGACGACTTTTAACGTCGTGTACAATTCTGCCACTGGGCATAAGAGAAATTACAGGACGATGACAGATCTTTTGCACGCATTCTATTTAGCGACAAAGCGTCATTCACCAATAGTGGTAACGTAAACCGGCATAATATGCGTTATTGGGCAATGGAAAATCCATAATGTCTGCGACAAGTGGAATATCAGTGACATTGGCGGGTTAATGTATGGTGCGGCATTATGGGAGCAAGGATAATTGGCCCCCATTTTATCGATGGCAATCTAAATGGTGCAATTTATGCTGATTTCCTACGTAATGTTCTACCGATGTTACTACAAGATGTTTCACTGCATGACAGAATTGCGACGTACTTCCAACATGATGGATGTCCGGCACATAGCTTGCGTGCGGTTGAAACGGTATTGAATAGCATATTTCATGACAGGTGGATTGGTCGTCGAAGCACCATACCATGGCCCGCACGTTCACCGGATCTGACCTCCCCGGATTTCTTTCTTTGGGGAAAGTTGAAGGATATTTACTATCGTGATCCAAAGACAACGCCTGACAACATGCAGCGCATTGTCAATGCATGTGCGAACATTACGGAAGGCGAACTACTCGCTGTTGAGAGGAATGTCGTAACACGTATTGCCAAATGCATTGAGGTTGACGGACATCATTTTGAGCATTTATTGCATTAATGTGGTATTTAAAGGTAATCACGCTGTAACAGAATGCTTTCTCAGAAAAGATACGTTCTCAAAGGTACATGTATCACATTGGAACAACCGAATAAAATGTTAAAACGTACCTACGTTCTGTATTTTAATTTACAAAACCTACCTGTTACCAACCGTTCGTCTAAAATTGTGAGCCATATTTTTGTGACTATTACAGCGCCATCTGTCACAAAGCGAGAAAAGTGGTCCAACTAAAACATTCACCTTTCTTTACGCACTACACGAATATGTAATAAAAAATGGGGGTTCCTATTTTAAAAAACGCAGTTGATATCCGTTTACCTATGGCAGCGCCATCTAGCGGGCCAACAATAGCGCCATCTGGTTTCCCCCTTCAAGCTAGACGAGTTTCGTTCTTTGTAGTTTCTTCGTCTCATGCTTATTTCGTGAGATATTTGGCCCTGTTACGATCAATGGACCACAAAAATTTGTGAAATAAAGTAAAAACCACGTTTGTTTAGATAATTTACAATGTTTCACTAAGAACCTACAATTGATTTAATTACGATATATTATCTGCGATTAGACCCTTTTGGATCGTACAGAGCTTCTTCATTCTTTTTCCGTTTTTGCCATACTGCTCTCGTTTTTCCTGCATGGGCTCTTTTCCTTTCCTCTGTCCATTTTTTTCCTCCTTCGTTAGGAGCTTCGATTTCTGACTTAACTTCCAAACTTTCAATTTTCTGCTTAAATACTTTTCTGTCCAAAATACATGAATCGTTTATCTGACCTTTTTGTAGATCTTTTTTGACCTTTTGTATCCAGGGTATAGTTTTAGGTCCTTCAACGTACACTCCTGGAAATGGAAAAAAGAACACATTGACACCGGTGTGTCAGACCCACCATACTTGCTCCGGACACTGCGAGAGGGCTGTACAAGCAATGATCACACGCACGGCACAGCGGACACACCAGGAACCGCGGTGTTGGCCGTCGAATGGCGCTAGCTGCGCAGCATTTGTGCACCGCCGCCGTCAGTGTCAGCCACTTTGCCGTGGCATACGGAGCTCCATCGCAGTCTTTAACACTGGTAGCATGCCGCGACAGCGTGGACGTGAACCGTATGTGCAGTTGACGGACTTTGAGCGAGGGCGTATAGTGGGCACGCGGGAGGCCGGGTGGACGTACCGCCGAATTGCTCAACACGTGGGGCGTGAGGTCTCCACAGTACATCGATGTTGTCGCCAGTGGTCGGCGGAAGGTGCACGTGCCCGTCGACCTGGGACCGGACCGCAGCGACGCACGGATGCACGCCAAGACCGTAGGATCCTACGCAGTGCCGTAGGGGACCGCACCGCCACTTCCCAGCAAATTAGGGACACTGTTGCTCCTGAGGTATCGGCGAGGACCATTCGCAACCGTCTCCATGAAGCTGGGCTACGGTCCCGCACACCGTTAGGCCGTCTTCCGCTCACGCCCCAACATCGTGCAGCCCGCCTCCAGTGGTGTCGCGACAGGCGTGAATGGAGGGACGAATGGAGACGTGTCGTCTTCAGCGATGAGAGTCGCTTCTGCCTTGGTGCCAATGATGGTCGTATGCGTGTTTGGCGCCGTGCAGGTGAGCGCCACAATCAGGACTGCATACGACCGAGGCACACAGGGCCAACACCCGGCATCATGGTGTGGGGAGCGATCTCCTACACTGGCCGTACACCACTGGTGATCGTCGAGGGGACACTGAATAGTGCACGGTAAATCCAAACCGTCATCGAACCCATCGTTCTACCATTCCTAGACCGGCAAGGGAACTTGCTGTTCCAACAGGACAATGCACGTCCGCATGTATCCCGTGCCACCCAACGTGCTCTAGAAGGTGTATGTCAACTACCCTGGCCAGCAAGATCTCCGGATCTGTCCCCCATTGAACATGTTTGGGACTGGATGAAGCGTCGTCTCACGCGGTCTGCACGTCCAGCACGAACGCTGGTCCAACTGAGGCGCCAGGTGGAAATGGTATGGCAAGCCGTTCCACAGGACTACATCCAGCATCTCTACGATCGTCTCCATGGGAGAATAGCAGCCTGCATTGCTGCGAAAGGTGGATATACACTGTACTAGTGCCGACATTGTGCATGCTCTGTTGCCTGTGTCTACGTGCCTGTGGTTCTGTCAGTGTGATCATGTGATGTATCTGACCCCAGGAATGTGTCAATAAAGTTTCCCCTTCCTGGGACAATGAATTCACGGTGTTCTTATTTCAATTTCCAGGAGTGTATTTAAGAATTCTGTGGGTAAGTCTTCTTTTGGTAATCCTAGAGACGAGTCCATAAAACTTTATTCACCTTTTTCTGATGTCTGCTGCAAGATTGGACAATTTCTCAGTTGTTTGACGAGATTGTAGTCTATAACCCTCTTCTGTTTTCTTTGGCCTTGGTATAATTCTGATGATTTTACGTTCTTCCTTTAATAAGTTTTCTAGATCACCTTTTATGTGGACTGTCAGGGATTCACTGGCAAACAGGACTTCAGGTTTTAATACTGGATTATAGTCCATAGTTTTAGTGTTTTTGGACAAGCATTTTTTATTGTACACCTTGTAGGTTCTTTCATACGCTCCCTTTAGTAGGAGGCGAATGTTTTGTGCGCTTTCCTCTCGCCCCGTAGGTTCAAGGACTTCACTTCCGTATTTAAAATATGGGGCTCTATTATATGACGGTATTTTGTATTCATGTTTTGGGTGTCAGTTTTTTTGGCTATGAACCCAGACTTTAGGAAAGATATGTGTAGACCTACTTTTTCTGCACATTTTCTGCTGTTATCTCAGCAGCTAGTAAGGCTACGTCGTCAGCAAAAGCGAAACATGAAATTTTTATGTCGTCCTTGACTCGCCCCATGTGTATAGCTTTCCAACAGTTCTTACTGTTCAATTCCTTTTCCCATTCGCGGATGATCTCCAATACAACGTTGAATAGGAGAGGAGCTAGATCATCACGTTGTCGAACGCCAGTTTTGATCAGGAAGGGCTCGGATATTTCACCCATGAATTCCACTTTGGAGGTAGTATCAATCAATGTTTCTCTGATAAGGTCAAGGGTTTTTGGATCTAACCCTCGTACTTCAAGGATATCGAAAAGTGCTTGTCGGTCAACTGGGTCGTATGTCTTTTTAAAGTCAACAAACGTGCAAATTATTGGGCCGTTTCTGACTGCTTTGCATTTTAGCGCTGTCTTTAGATTGAAAATTTGTTCTCTGCAGTATCTACTGGGGCAAAAGCCACCTTGGTATTCACCAATTTTGTTTTCCAATTGCTCTTGTGCTCTTTGAAGAAGACAGGCTGATAGAACTTTGTGTGCGAACTGAACTAGGGATATGCCTCGATGATTATTTATATCTGATTTGTCTCCTTTCTTGTGTAATGAATGAATAAGCGCACATTTCCATTCCTGGGATAATTCTTGTGTCTCCCAAATATCTGCAATGATATTGGTTATCTCCCTGAGAGAATTTGGTCATAGAGTTTTCATTAGCTCAGCAATAATTCCATCTTCATCAGATATTCTATTGTTTTTTAATTTAATAATGTGTTTGTGAATATCTTCTTCTGTTGGTGGGGATGATTCAATGTGCGTGTAGGTAGGTCTTTCTTTTGGGTCTCTCGAAGGTGGTTCCAGTCAATTAAGGAGTGTCGAAAAATAATGTGTCAGTTCCTTTCAGTTTTCCTGGTTAGTGAGTGCAAGCTTTCCGTCAGATTTCTTGAAACATAAATTTTTTTGGCTGTATCCGCGAATTTTTAATACAAAACTTCTCTAAAAATCTCGTATATTGTAGCTGCGGAAGTTTTCTTTGATTAAGTTCTGTTGGGTTTGCAGATATTTTCTTTTGGTCTGCCTAATGATTTTCGCCACTTGTTTCCTAGTTTCATAGAAGTAGTGAAGATTTTCTGGTGTTTTCTTTCTGTAGTAGTTAAGAAAACCATTTATTGGTTTTTCCAAACCTTCATCACACTCTGTAACCCACCATGGATGGCCTGTGTTTTTCTTCTTCGCGTTCTGGATTATTTTGCTGTGAAATTTTTCCCAAGTATCTGCCTGGACTTTTTCCATTTCTTCTCCAAGCTTATTTTCTTTGACTCTTCTGTTGTCAAATTTCTGCTGGTGCACTTTCTTGCGGAGGACTCACTTTGGGATAAATTTCATTTTTACCCGTGTTAGATAGTGGTGTGAATCTATGTTGGAACCTCTACAGACATGTACGTCATGAACTTCAGTCTGTAGAGGATACGAGATGGCAACATGATCAATCTGATATTTACTGTGCTCTGTTATTGGGGATCTCCAGGTATTTATTTACGGATATTCTTCCTCAACGATGTTGACCTGAATTTAAAGTTGTTTTGTTGGCGTAGTTCTACAAGCCTTTTTCCATTTTGTTGGTAAATTTCTGGGCGGGATATTTTCCTACAGTTTTCCAGTGTTGTTTTTCTTTGCCTATCTGAGCATTGAAATCACCCAATAAGATTTTGATGTCCTGCTTTGGAATTTTAGCCTTTACTTTCTCAAGATCGGCCAACAACTCCTCCACAGCCTGTGGATCCTTTCTGTTAGCACTGTTGGCGGGGGCTTGAACATTAATGAAGGTATATTTCTTGTTAGCGCATTTTTATAATGTTAGCATGGTCATAAAGCCGTTGCTTATGGGGCACACATCTCTTACGGAGTCTGTTATACACTCCTGGAAATTGAAATAAGAACACCGTGAACTCATTGTCCCAGGAAGGGGAAACTTTATTGACACATTCCTGGGGTCAGATACATCACATGATCACACTGACAGAACCACAGGCACATAGACACAGGCAACAGAGCATGCACAATGTCGGCACTAGTACAGTGTATATCCACCTTTCGCAGTAATGCAGGCTGCTATTCTCCTATGGAGACGATCGTAGAGATGCTGGATGTAGTCCTGTGGAACGGCTTGCCATGCCATTTCCACCTGGCGCCTCAGATGGACCAGCGTTCGTGCTGGACGTGCAGACCGCGTGAGTCGACGCTTCATCCAGTCCCAAACATGCTCAATGGGGGACAGATCCGGAGATCTTGCTGGCCAGGGTAGTTGACTTACGCCTTCTAGAGCACGTTGTGTGGCACGGGATACATGCGGACGTGCATTGTCCTGTTGGAACAGCAAGTTCTCTTGCCGGTCTAGGAATGGTAGAACGATGGGTTCGATGACGGTTTGGATGTACCGTGCACTATTCAGTGTCCCCTCGACGATCACCAGTGGTGTACGGCCAGTGTAGGAGATCGCTCCCCACACCATGATGCCGGGTGTTGGCCCTGTGTGCCTCGGTCGTATGCAGTCCTGATTGTGGCGCTCACCTGCACG
The DNA here is from genome assembly GCF_023864275.1 of Schistocerca cancellata. Taxonomy (NCBI): domain Eukaryota; kingdom Metazoa; phylum Arthropoda; class Insecta; order Orthoptera; family Acrididae; genus Schistocerca; species Schistocerca cancellata. The sequence continues at coordinate 845,645,264 of NC_064627.1, forward strand.
GCGCCAAACACGCATACGACCATCATTGGCACCAAGGCAGAAGCGACTCTCATCGCTGAAGACGACACGTCTCCATTCGTCCCTCCATTCACGCCTGTCGCGACACCACTGGAGGCGGGCTGCACGATGTTGGGGCGTGAGCGGAAGACGGCCTAACGGTGTGCGGGACCGTAGCCCAGCTTCATGGAGACGGTTGCGAATGGTCCTCGCCGATACCTCAGGAGCAACAGTGTCCCTAATTTGCTGGGAAGTGGCGGTGCGGTCCCCTACGGCACTGCGTAGGATCCTACGGTCTTGGCGTGCATCCGTGCGTCGCTGCGGTCCGGTCCCAGGTCGACGGGCACGTGCACCTTCCGCCGACCACTGGCGACAACATCGATGTACTGTGGAGACCTCACGCCCCACGTGTTGAGCAATTCGGCGGTACGTCCACCCGGCCTCCCGCGTGCCCACTATACGCCCTCGCTCAAAGTCCGTCAACTGCACATACGGTTCACGTCCACGCTGTCGCGGCATGCTACCAGTGTTAAAGACTGCGATGGAGCTCCGTATGCCACGGCAAAGTGGCTGACACTGACGGCGGCGGTGCACAAATGCTGCGCAGCTAGCGCCATTCGACGGCCAACACCGCGGTTCCTGGTGTGTCCGCTGTGCCGTGCGTGTGATCATTGCTTGTACAGCCCTCTCGCAGTGTCCGGAGCAAGTATGGTGGGTCTGACACACCGGTGTCAATGTGTTCTTTTTTCCATATCCGGGAGTGTATTTTTATGTATGACAACAGGTATTCTCAGAATAGGAGCACCTTTAGCAATACGTTTTTCTGTGTTACACTTAAAGATGCGGTAATTTCCATAATCTACTGTGACCTCCATCTGTGAATTGTGTTTCTTGACGGGCTAAAATTTGAAATTTTTTCGACATAGCTCCTGTCGTAGGTTGTGTAACTTTCCCGTTTGAATTAGAGTGTTGATATTAAATTTGTCTATATAAATGATAGTTTTGAATGGAAGTCTGCCAGAGAACTCAGACTTCCTCTGTGATCGTGACTGCCCAGATCCCCCAGACTCCGAAGTCCCGGCTACTGCCTGTTGGCGGGTGGATTGAGTACCACCTGGGATAATATTGTTATTACTTTCACGAATCATGGTAGCTTATAGTTGTTTGTCCAATGTTTCCACTGGGTTATCTGATGGGATTGTTAGTTGCTGGAGCGATTATTGCAGTCGCCCCTAACATGGGGAACATACGCCGACCAGAAAGCCGCCCATTACGCTTTCAGATACATCTGGTTTTGCTATAGTTAGTTTTTTTACTAACCCTAAAAGCAGGGCCGCCTCTTCCGCCAACTCCGCCATACTGATGACATTCATCTCCGCCTTCACTGCCGCTGACCCTCCCATGGTACTATCACCCGGGCCAGGTGAACAAAGGTTTTTTATAGTATTTATTAGTAAAAGCTACGATCCTTTTAACAGTGTGGATGTGTGTGCAACGTTATACGTATGCAGGCGAGCGATTTGTCCGCCTGGAAGTGCTATGAGAGGAGGTAAGGTTGTGGTATGGCTCAACGCTAGCAGGGTGATAGCCAAGGGCTCAGGGCACGCCACATTTGAGTGTTTTTGCAGTAAATTTATTCAAATATTGATTACAGTTGTTAGTACAAAATCATGGTAATTTAACAAGTGGTCAGTTGGATGTGTTAGCTGACACAGCCTTTTAAATGGCTACCGAAAGAAACTTCTGACAAACAGGTCTAAGTAATTGTTTAAACAATATTTAGCAACGACCTGCTGTCATTTATCATGAGCCCACTTGCTTTAGAATACTGGCTTATTTTTTAAGGACAAATCTTTGTATTTATTGTGGATGGTCTGTGTGTGACTGAAAGTTGATAACATCTCTTTCTATAAATATTGTAGCAATATATTAGTTTAGTCCATGTTAGTGTAGTCCATGAAGTGGTCTTGTTAATTCAGATCATGTCTATACAACATAAGAACGACGTATTGTTGGTGGGGACGGCCTTTAGCCAACGGAAAAGCAGACAGAATCAGCACACTACAGGAATCAAGTGGAGACAGTTGTTTCGGGTGAAGAGCTCAAAGGAGTGATTCAGGGCACCTGGGTGATCATTCTGGAAGAAGACAGGCCTGCTTGTGGTATCGGGTGATATTTGATGGAGTAGATGATAGACTCTAGGTGATGAACAGCCGCTACCATAATTTAATTTCTCGGTGGATTTTAAATTTCGAGAGGTTGTAATGTGCTCAAGTCTATTACGGAACTGTGGAGGGACAGAGTATGAGTTTTTACTCATCATCTCGCATGTGTTAATTTGTAAATCATCATATTGAGCTCTGAACTGTTTTTAGCTAGTGAATATTTCGTTTAATGTAATTACGAAAACGACTTAATTTTCGTATACCTTTGATGACTATTTAGTTTGGGGATTTGCTACCATTCTTATAACGCTCCAACATAATTGCATTTCACAAGGCCATTTTCTGCCTGTTGTTGAATTGGGTATCGCAGGACCAGTTCCATTTATTCGAGGTGTTCTTTCTTGAATAAACGTTAACATTATTCTCTGGAGTCTACAGTAATTGCAGCGTATTGGAAAAGAATCCTTGTTATTAAATTATTCATTTAACTTTTATTTTTTATTCTGTGTATTTTATTAACTAGCAATTCTAGCCAATGCATAGGTAATTTGACTGCAGGATCACAGCTACAGCGAATTAGCTGTGGGCAACGAAAGCAGATGTGCGCGGCTCGACCTTATGACTACATTGAGCTGTTCTTTTAAAAGGGAGCCACGCTTAGCCCAAGTACCTGAAGTATGAGTTGTCGCAGGTGAAGACGGAACTGGTTTACTTGTATGGGATGTTGCTTAGAGCCGCAACTATGCTAGCAGCAACTGTTAGGTACAGTAGCGGTTGAAGATTCCTCCTCCACTACACGAGTCTAATCCCCTTACGATTGCAGTTGTAATTCTAACACTTTGCGATATTCTATGATACAGGTCTAAAGTCTATCGCATTATATGTAGTTTGCTTGGGGGATGGGAGCATAAGATTTTGGAGCAGTTACTTGTATTGGGATCGGTAGCAAAAGTTAGGTGTTGGGAAGTGAGCCGTGGAACTTCAAGAAGGAAGAAGACGTCTCGAAGTAGACGTGCTGAGTCCGAACCAGCTGCGGCCAGGCTTAGAGGGGGCGCAAGCAGCAGCGGCGCCGGCGTCGGCGACTCGAGCCACCGCCGGCGACTTGAAGATCATCAGCAGCACCGAAGCTTGAGGCTGCAGCAGCAGCCAGCGCGACCGACAGCGTTAAAATGTGTGAGCCTGCGGAGTCATCAGCAGTGATGGAGCTTCCGGCTATTAAGCAGACACCCAGTGTGAGCGGTTCAGAGAATGTGAGTTGGCCAGTTAGCCAAAAACCTGAACATGGTAGTGTTACCAGAGACGATGTTAGTGGGGTTGATAGTCCAACATCAGGGATTGGTGAGGTATATATGACTGATTCAGTGGCGTGGTTAAGGCAAATTCAGACTAATTTGAACTCTAAAATGGGGGAACTGGGTACAGAGGTAGGCTCAGTAACATCATAGATAGGTTCAGTGGAGACAAATATAGCAGAAAGTTTATAAGCTGAGGTGACGTAAATTAAATCTGATACAGAAGGGATGATAGATTCAAGGGGAGACGTAGGGAAAATTTCCGGAGGCGTTGGCCTGTTTGACATTAGAGTCGACACAATGGAAAAAGATTTAGGTGGTAAGTTGGAAAAGATACATTACATGACGGGTGGAGAGCTGACCGCTAAGTCTCTTAACAGTTTATCTGGCAGAGTTGTTGAATCCGAAAAAGAGGGGGTGAAAAATAGATAACAGTAGGAAGCGGATATAAATAACGAAATTTTTCACGGGTAACAGCAAATTAAAGATGTTCAGGGAGAATTAGGCTACTAGTACAATAGGTATTCAATGGGATACTACAGGAACGACTAAGTGTTCTACAGATGATGAAAAATACCATCCAGCTGATTTTCATGCTGCATGTAGACACTGTTTTGTGGAAGGAATGTCAGAAGAGAAAAAAAATAAGTTCACTAAAAGATGTCTCGACGGCAATGCAACAGCACGGGCGAAATTATTGGGTGATTCTATTACAACCTATGTAGTGTTTGGAGTGAAGGGAAACAAACGCGACATCACAATGAATTTCTACACGCAGCAAGTTTCTGATATGGCAGTGGCTCGATGCGGGATCTAATTATAAACAAGGACCAGAGAGTGGACGACATTTAATTAGAACTACAAATAGCCTTGGGAGAGTCAGGCATGACAAAACTGGTCCATCTGGTTCAAAATGGCTCTGGGCACAATGGGATTTAACAACTGAGGTCATCAGTCCCCTAGAACTTAGAACTACTTAAACCTAACTAACCTAAGGACATCACACACATCTCTGTCCGAGGCAGGATTCGAACCTGCGACCGTAGCAGTCAGGCTGTTCCAGACTGAAGCGCCTAGACTCACGCGCCCACCGTGGCCGGCGGTTCATCTGGTGTGCAAGATGTATGAGACAGGCGAAATATCCTCGACTTTAAGAAGAATGTAGTAATTCCAGTCCGGAACATAGCAGTTGCCGAAATGTGTGAAAATTACCGAACTATCACTTGGTTTGTCTTGATTGCAAAATACTAACACGAATTCTTTACAGATAATTGGAAAAACTGGTAGAACTCGACTTCTAGGAAGATCAGTTTGAATTTCGGAGAACTGTTGGTACACGAGAGGCAATAATGAACGTACGACGTATCTTAGAAGATAGGTTAAGGAAAGGCAAACCTACGTTTATAGTATTTGTATTCCTAGAGAAGGCTTTTAACAATGTTGCCTGGCATTTCCTCTGTGAAACTGTGAAGGTACCTGAACTAAAATGCAGGGAACAAAAGACTATTTACAACTTGTACAGAAACCAAATAGCAGGAAAGGAAGCAGTGGTTGAGAAGGAAGTGAGACAGACCTGTAGCCTACCCCCATGTTACTCAGTGTATACATTGAACAAGCAGTAATGGAAACAAAAGAAAATTGTGGGAGTAAGAATTAAAGTTCAGCGAGAAGGAAAAACACTTTGAAGATTGGTGATGGCATTATTATCCTGTCGGAGACAGCAAATGACTTTGAAGACCAGTTGAACTGAAGAGACAGTATTCTGAAAGGAGGATATAACATGAAAATGCCGCCGAGCAGTGTCTCAGCAGTGCGCAAGTAGCAGCAAGTGGCTTATTTAGCGTTCATATAAGTGTAGTAGTCAAGTTGAAAATTTGTTTGAGTGTTCTTAGCGCACTTGTTTAGTTAAATCCGTCAAATCATCGTGTAGTTTCATAATTAGCAGGGGAAGATTTGTATTTTAATATCTGTGATGTGTAAAGTCGCGAAGTCGTATTTCATTTCTTTATTTCTTTCAAATAGTCTTGGACGTTACTAACAGTACAGTTAGCCTTCAGCCGCCGAGCAGTGTGTCAGCAGTGCGCAAGTAGCAGCATTACTGCATTTACTAGGCAGTTTTGTATTTTAATAACCGTTTGAATTTTGTGTCGAATTGTTTGTGCTCTCTGCAGATTAGTTCAGACTTTTTTTGCACAACAGTATTTATTTAACATGGATAGGGACTGCGAGTGCTGTGTTCGGACGCAGGCTGAGTTGGCATCCCTTCGCTCCCAGCTTCTGGCAGCGTTGACTTCGGTCACACAGCTTGAGGCTGTTGCGAATGGGCATCACTGTGGGGGTCCGGACGGGGGTTTGTCGGGGACGGCCAGCTCGTCTCACGCATCGCCCAATCGGACTACGGCTGTGGCTGCCCAGGACACTGGCCACATTGAGGCTGACCCCTCACCCGTGTAGAGTGGGAGGTCGTCTTGAGGTGTGGCAGGAGGCGAAAGACACTCTGGAGGGCTGAACGGAAGGCCTATCCAGTTTGTCTGACGAACCGGTTTCAGGCTGTGGCTCATACTGATCTTTGGCCAGACATGGCTGCTTGTCCTGTTCCAGATGTTGCCCCTCAGTCTGCAAGATCTGGGCGGTCGCAGAGGGTGGGCTTACTGGTAGTTGGGAGCTCCAACGTCAGGCGTGTAATGGGGCCCCTTATGGATATGGCTGCAAGGGAGTGGAAGATAACCAATGTGCACTCTGTGTGCATACCGGGGGGAGTCATTCCAGATGTGGAAACGGTCCTTCCGGATGCCGTGAAGGTTACAGGGTGCCCCCATCTGCAGGTGGTCGCTCATGTCGGCATCAATGATGTGTGTCGCTATGGATTGGAGAAAATTCTTTCTGGCTTGCGGCGGCTATCTGATTGAAGACTGCCAGTCTCGCTAGCAGGATGAAAGCATAGTTCACCATCTGCAGCATCGTCGACAGGTCTGACTGCGGACCCTTGGTACAGAGCCGAGTAGAGGGCCTGAATCAGAGGCTGAGACGGTTCTGCGACCGTGTGGGGGAGCAGATTCCTCGACTTGCGCCATAGGGTGGTGGGGTTTCGGTTTCCGCTGGATAGGTCAGGAGTCCACTACACACAGCAGGCGGCTACACGGGTAACAGGGGTTGTATGGCGTGGACTGGGCGGTTTTTTAGGTTAGATGGCCTCGCGGAAGTACAGAAAGGGCAACTGCCTCAAAGGGTGTGGGGCAAAGTCAGGACATGCGGGGACCAAGCAGACAGATTGAAGAGTTATTTGCAAACAGAACACAGCATGTTGTTCTTAATGGAGAGACGTCTACATACGTAAGAGTACCCCTGGCATGCCACAGGGGCGTGTTATGGGACCATTGCTTTTCACAATATATATAACTGACCTAGTAGATAGTGTCGGAAGTTCCATGCGGATTTTCGCGGATGACGCTGTAGTATACAGAGAAGTTGCAGCATTAGAAAATTGCAGCGAAATGCAGGAAGATCTGCAGCTGATAGACACTTGGTGTAGGGAGTGGCAACTGACCATTAACATAGACAAATGTAATGTATTGCAATACATAGAAGGATCCTTTATTGTATGATTATATGATAGCGGAACAAACACTGGTAGCAGTTACATTTGTAAAATATCTGGGAGTATGCGTACGGAACGATTTGACGTGAAATGATCATATATAATTAATTGTTGGTAAGGCGGGTGCCAGGTTGAGATTCATTGGGACAGTCCTTCGAAAATGTAGTCCATTAACAAAGGAGGTGACTTACAAAACACTCGTTCGACGTATACTTGAGTACTGCTCATTAGTGTGGGATCCGTACCAGGTCGGATTGACAGAGGAGATAGAGAAGATCCAAAGAAGAGTGACGCGTTTCGTCACAGGGTTATTTGGTAAGCGTGATAGCGTTACGGAGATGTTTAGCAAACTCAAGTGGCTGACTCTGCAAGAGAGGCGCTCTGCATCGCGGTGTAGCTTGCTGTCCAGGATTCGAGAGGGTGCGTTTCTGGATGAGGTATCGAATATATTGCTTCCCCCTACTTATACCTCCCGAGGAGATCACGAATGTAAAATTAGAGAGATTCGAGCGCACACGGAGGCTTTCCGGCAGTCGTTCTTCCCGCGAACCATACGCGATTGGAACAGGAAAGGGAGGTAATGACAATGGCACGTAAAGTGCCCTCCGCCACACACCGTTGGGTGGCTTGCGGAGTATAAATGCAGATGTAGATTTAGATGTAAATTCAACAAAAGCAAAACAAAGATAATGCAATGAACTGGAATTAAATAAGATGCTGCTAATGAAATTACGAAAGGAAACGAGCAGATGAGTTTGGTTCTTTGAATAGCAAATTAACTGATGGTGGCCGAAGTAGGGAGGGTACACAATGTAGAATGGCAATGGCAAGAAAAACTTTTCGGCAGAAGAGAAATTTGTTAACATCGAATATAGATTTAAGTGTTTGGAAGCGTTTTCTGGAAGCATTTGTACGGAGTGAGCTTTGTCTGAAAGTGAATCGTGGATTATAAAGTGTTTAGATAAAAAGGGAATAAAAGCTTTTGAAATATGGTGAGAGAAGGTTTATCTACCCATTCGATTTATCCCCCCACGACCACCACCACTGCGACCGTCATTCAAGGCCGCAGTGCTGTCGGACTTAGCCTGACACACCTGAGGCGCCATGGCGATTCTAACCTGTTGCCTTAGTTAGTCTTTCAGCTCAGCTCCGCCACATTGTTACATGCAGGAGCGCTCTGTTGCTGGTTTGTGTTACCAGCTGCTACATCGTATTTCCAATATGTAGCGCCTTTGATTCATAATCAAAACGTCTTTAGTCCCGGGTTCGAATCCCACCGCTGTTTATATTTTGATTACTAATCAGCAATGGCGGCCGAAGACTTCCGGCATAAGAAGTCACCCCTCATTCTGCCAACGGCCTTGTCAAAGAGGGCGGAGGAGCGGACAGAGATTCAGGGCACTCTTTTGTCCTAGAGGTGGGAAACTGCCCCTAAAGGCGGAAGAATCAGTAACGATCAACGGCATGAGGATGCAGAAGGTAATGGAAGCCACTGAATTGAAGACAGGACATGTGGCCTGTAATTGAACAAGTGTCATGATGATCTCTCCATTGGCAAAAGATTCCCGAACAATCCCCATTCGGATCTCCGAGAGGGGACTGTCAATGGGGAGGCTACCATGAGAAAAACATTGAATAACGGAAGGATAAACGTTCTACAAGTCTGGGGTGGAATGGTAGAAGCTTGAGGATGGCAGGGATACTAGAAACTCTGACAAGGGCAATGCAAAGGGTCGCTCTAGATATAGTAGGGGTCAGTGAAGTGAAATGGAAAGAATCCAAGGATTTCTGGGCAGAAGAGTATAGAGCAATATCAACAGCAGCAGAAAATGGCATAACAGGACTAGAACTCCTTATGAAAAGGAAGGTATTGCAGAGAGTGTGTTACTGTGAACAGTTCACTGACAGGGTTGTTCATAACAGAATCGACAGCAAACCAGCACCGACAACGATAGTTCAGGTATACATGCCGACGTCGGAAGCTGAAGATGAAGAGATAGGGAAAGTGTACGAGGATACTGAAAGGGTAATACAATATGAAAGGGGGATGAGAATCTAATAGTCATGGGGGACTGGAATGCAGTTGTAGCGGAAGGAGTAGAAGAAAAGGTTACAGGAGAATATGGGCTTGGGACAAGGAATGACAAAGGAGAAAGACTAATTGAGTTCTGTTACAAGTTTCAGGCAGTAACAGCGAATACTCTGTTCAAGAATTACAAGAGGAGGAGGTATACTTGGAAAAGGCCAGGTGATACGGGATGAATTAGATTACGTCATGATCAAACAGAGATTCCGAAATCAGATACTGGTTTGTTAGGCGTACCCAGGAGCAGACATTGACTCAGATCACAATATAGTAGTGATGAAGAGTAGGCTGAAGTTTAAGAGATTAGTCAGGAAGAATCAATACGCAAAGAAGTGGGATACGGTACTACTAAGGAATGACGAGATACGGTTGAGGTTCTCTAAGGCTATAGATACAACAACAAGGAATAGCTCAGTAGGCAGTGCAGATGAAGAGGAATGCACATATCTCAAAAGGGCCATCACAGAATTTGGCAAGGAAAACATAGGTACAAAGAAGGTAAATGTGAAGAAACCACGTATAACTGAAGAAATACTTCAATTGATCGATGAAAGGAGGAAGTACAAAAATGTTCTGAGCAACTAAGGAATAGAGAAATACAAGTCACCGAGGAACGAAATAAATAGGAAGTGCAGAGAAGTTAAGACGAAATGGGTGCAGGAAAAATGTGAAGACATCGAGAAACAAATAATTGTCGGAAGGACAGATTGAGGATACAGGTAAGTCGAAACAACCTTCGGCGACATTAAAGCAAGGGTGATAACATTAAGAGTTCAACGGAAAGTCCACTGTTAAATGCAGAGGTGACAGCAGATAGACGGAAAGAATGCATCGAAAGCCTGTATGAGGAGTAAGATTTGTCTGATGTGGTAAAAGAAGAAACAGGAGTCGATTCAGAAGAGATAAGGGACCTAGTATTAGAATCAGAATTTGAAAGAGCTTTGGAGTACTTAAGATCAAATAAGGCAGAAGGGATAGATAACATTCCATCAGAATTTCTAAAATCATTGGGGGAAATTGCAACAAAACAACTATTCACGTTGGTGTGTAGAATGTATGAGTCTGGCGACATACCATCTCACTTTCGGTAAAGCATCATTCACACAAATCCGAAGACGGCAAGAGCTGATAAGTGCGAGAATTACCGCACAATCAGCTGATCAGCTCATGCATCCAAGTTCCTGACAAGAATTCTACGCAGAAGAATGGAAAAGAAAATTGGGAATGCGCTAGGTGACGATCAGTTTGGCTTTAGGAAAGGTAAATGCACGAGAGAGGCAATTCTGACGTTGCGGTTAATAATGGAAGCAAGACTAAAGAAAAATAAAGACAAGTCCATAGGCTCTGTCGATCTGGAAAAAGCGTTCGAGATGTAAAATGGTGCAAGATATTCGAAACTCTGAGAAAAATAGGGTAAGCTATAGGGAGAGACGGGTCATATACAATATGTACAACAGCCAAGAGGGAATAATAAGAGTGTACGACAAAGAACGAAGTGCTCGTATTAATAAGGGTGTAAGACAAGGATTTAGCCTTTCGCCCCTACTCTTCAATCTGTACATCGAGGAAGCAATGATGGAAATAAAAGAAAGGGTCAGGAGCGGAATTAAAATTCAAGGTGATGACATTGCTATCCTGAGTGAAAGTGAAGAGGAATTACATGATCTGCTGAACTGAATGAACAGTCTAATGAGTACAGAGTATGCATTGAGATAAAATAGAAAAAAAAGGCGAAGGTAATGAGGAATAGTAGAAAGGAGAACAGTGAGAAACTTAACATCACGATTGATGGCTACGAAGTAGATTAAGTTAAGGAATTCTTCTACCTAGGCAGTAAAATACCTGATAACGGACGGAGCAAGGAGGACATCACAAGCAGACTAGCACTGGCAAAAAGAGCACTCCTGGCCAAGAGAAGTCTACTAGTATCAAATATCGGCCTTAATTTGAGGAAGAAATTTCTGAGAATGTACGTCTGGAGTGCAGCATCGTGTGGTAGTGAAACATGGACTGTGGGAAAACTTGAACAGCAGAGAATCGAAGCATTTGAGATGTGGTGCTACAGATGAATATTGACAATTAGGTGGACTGATAAGGAATGAGGAGGTCCTGCGTAGAATCGGAGGGGAAAGGTGGAAAACTGTGATAAGGGAAGGGACAAGATGATAGGACATCTGTTAAGACATGAGGGAATGACTTCCATGGTACTAGAGGGAGCTATAGAGGGCAAAACTGAAGAGGAAGACAGAGGTTGGAATACACTGAGCAAATAATTGAGGACGCAGGTTGCAAGTGCTACTCCGAGATGAAGAGGTTGGCACAGGAGAGGACTTCGTGGCGGGCCGCATCAAACCAGTCAGAAGAGTGGTGACCAAAAAAGAAAAGTTGCCAGTTACTGCGCTGACCATTATTTCAGGGAGGTTGCCGGTTATTTCCGTTCTGAAAACACTCAGGGTTATAGCGTGCACTACTACACCTACGTTTTTTGAAATGTGACGAATTTACACCGTCACTTATCCGGCTATTTGGAGATTATTTATGTGTCGTTGACACGCCATTATTCTTTTCATTACCGTAGGTGTTGTAACTACCATAGAGAATCTTACAGTTCGTAACAGTTATGCCATTAACGTTACCGTTGTTTAACGTAGTCCCCTAACGTAAGAAATCAGTAGAGGTAAGGGTACACAAGAGTAGATCTATGTCAGTCTCGATTATGTGTACCAACTTTTCCTTAATATGAACAGGGCGTCCGGAATTTAACAGACGTATCACCTCTTGTTGTGACATGGGGTCAACTCTGTACCGAGTTTTATTTACATATTTATCAAAATAATTTCGTAGCGTGCCCTGCTTATTATTACAAGGCTTAGAATAATTTTAGTTGACAAGTATTTGTTTAGGAAGGCCTTCTCGAATTGTGCGTATGATAGGAATCTGCTGTTTCACTGGCCCACAAGGTGCCATCTCCTTTGAATGTGTAAAGACGTAAACTGCATTTCCTGATTACCTGCTCACGCCTTTGGCATCACGCCCCAAAAAGTATTGATGAAAATACCAGAATGTGATTTTTCTTTCCTTTTTTTTCGGTGATATGAGGCTCTCCCGGATAAGTATAGACGATACATAGGGGTCCCACGCCACAAGGTAAGCGACTTACTGGTTCTCTGACATATCCTGTGATACACATGTTTACATCCACATCTCTCAGTGAAACAGTGTACGTTTCAGCGGGTCCAACAGCGACAGACGTTGCATCTTCGACAATGTCTTTTACCGGTGAAAGCTCCCTTTCAATTTTATTTGCTTCTTCAGTCATGTCGTCACGCCACAGTGTAAGATTTAGTGTTATTCAGTGAGATAGCCCTCATAAGGTATTCGGCTCTATTTTGACCCACAATGATTTTTGATGGTCTACAACTTTGAAAATATTTGGTTCTAATGCACTGCCTTCAGTGACTTTTTTGCCTCTTAGTGAAATGTAATCAACACAAAGAAAATATTTTGGAGCTTTAGTCTGGCATCCATACAAATAGTACGCCTCAAGCTGGTAGAGTCTTTTTAGACTCTATGTATTTTAACCTCCATCATAACTGTAAATTATGACAACATTCAATTTGCGAACAATGGTACACACAGTAAGGTGGATATAAAGAATGGAGACCATCGTTGTTTCTGCGGAAAGGAGGCAAACGGGAAATTGAGTCATTGTTTTTTCCTGTAAGCAAATGAGTTTGTAAAGTGATTCACTTCCAATCAGGTCGCTAGTTTTATACTTTCCCGGTTCATATAATCTGTAACACTTTTTGCTCAAGATAATGCATTTTTACGCCGGCCGGAGTGGCCGAGCGGTTCTAGGCGCTACAGTCTGGAGCCGCGTGGTTGCTACGGTCGCAGGTTCGAATCCTGCCTCGAGCATGGATGTGTGTGATGTCCTTAGGTTAGTTAGGTTTAAGTAGTTCTAAGTTCTAGGGGACGGATGACCACTGCAGTTAAGTCCCATAGTGCTCAGAGCCATTTGAACCATTTTAAATGCATTTTTGCAAGATAATGAAATAGCAGACATACTAATGAACGCGTCTGATGTTGAAGAAGTAGTTTCGAAGGATTAATATCATGTTTTGAATGCAGCTCTTCATCTTCATTAGAAGGCGCCGATCATACACCAGAACAGCAAATGGTAAGCGGCGCAACAATGTCAAAGGATAAATAAATTGAAGATAGAACCTCTACCTCAACTGGGACGGCATGCAGCATGAAATATGTAGTTCACACAACTCCAGGACCAACACGGCATGTCACTTCTCGCTTTACAAATTAATACTCAGGTTTCAGATTGGTTCTTCCTGCTTCAAATGAAAACATTATACTTATCCATTCTAATGCTGAAGGAATGCGTTTATATGGAGGTAAGTGAAAAAAATTCGACGTTCTTGTTCCAGATTATTATGTAGGTTATAAGTCATATAACGAGTCTACTGAAAGTTTATCGGCTGAGTAAAAGGGTTGCCCAGTTTACAGAGCTATAACGTCACTAGAAATGTTCAAAACGATAGCGAGGGTTATTCGATTTGATGACCGTGAGAGGAGTACAAAGGCGTGAACAAGATAAGTTCGGACGTATAAGGCATCTGTGGGAAAAATGGGAAGAGGTAACATTTCTGTTCCAGTAGACGAACAACGTGTCACATACAGGTAAGACTATCCGCCAGTATAAAGCTAGTAAACCGGTAAATTGTGCCATAAAGTTTTGGGTGTTTCCTGACACTGAAACAACTTATGTATGGAATATTCAGCCATATGCTGGGAAACGGCCAGGTAGTGCCCCCGACAAGAACCAAGGTTCTAAGGCTGTAACTGACTTGTTATATGGCTTGAAAGGGCATAACGCTACCTGGGACAACTTTATGACCTCCTATGAGTTGGGACAAATGTTGATCAGGAGAAATAGCACAATGACTAAAACTGTGCGAAAGAACAAGTCTTGCACCCCACCAAAACTACTGCAGACTAGGGAGATTAGTAACTACACGTCATCATTTCCTTTCACAAATGACACAACGTTTGTACCATGCATCCTAAAGAAAAACAAATGTGTTATTGTGCTAAGCACTCTACACTACGATGCAAAAGTTAGTGATGGCGCAAGTGAAGGAACCTAAAATTATTTGCGACTACAACGCTATGAAAGGAGATGTGGACACAATAGACAAAGTGGTCGTGAATTATACAGCAAAGAGGAAGACAAAAACGTGGCCTATTGTTGTGATCTCAAATATCATACATCAGCCGAGGTCCGCAGCATGAGACAGACGTCAGCAGCTCTCATGACAGCCTAAAGAACAACTCGACTGTGACAATTGTCTGCACACACGTCGAGACTGGGGACTGGTGACGTATTAATTAGTAGCTCAGGCACAGTAGGCACTTAGATGAGTTACGCCTGTGTCCTCAACAGTGAGCACGCCTGCATTGTCGCGGCAGTAGTCCTTGTTTGAGTGTGAACTGTGTTTACTTGCTTTGGTACCCAATCACTATTCCACAGTGTAGTTCTACTTAGTCAGTTAGGAATTATAATCCTTTCCACAGTAGATGATAAGGAACTGTAGTCAATTGTTAGGCTCCAACTTCATCATTCCTAATTTATCATTCTTAGGTAACATTTATATTTCTTTGTGCGTGTATGTGCCCTTGATTTTGATATCATTTGATTTCTATGTTTCCAATTAATAAATCTGAAGCTTCTGCAGGAACACACTATCATTTCAGCAGCAAAGCAGGGTAGTTCCCTGCCCTCACTGACATTTTTTGTGGTATGTTACTCAATCAGATAATTAATTATGCAGAGGTGTCAACTGTACTGTTCACTAAGGGCCAAACAGATTATTTTTGCTTCATATATTTGCACAGTGTATCAAATATAGTATAACAGATGAGGGTGCCGTGTATTTTATAAAATCAGGCAGCTTACTTTCGCCTCATCACTGCGGTGCATTTCAGTTTTGCTGAATATTTAGACTTACTCAAAACGTGTTTTTAGCTATGCTCTTTGTACCCTATCTGCTATGTGTGATCGGAACTAGTCCTAATGGTTCTAGCTTGTTTATCAGAATTTCATCGTTGATAGTACTAAAACTCTTAGCATCATCTAAAAATATGCCGGCGACGTAGTAATATTCGGCAAGAGTATCAAGTAAAGCTATTGTGAATTGCACTACGCATCATTCTACAATTACACTAATTTGGAAACCGAACTGTGCTTCAATTAAAAGGTTGTATTTTTCCAACTACCCCATTAATCTGTCTTTCATAACTGATGCTACTATTTTTGAGACCGGTGTCAGCAGGGAAATGGGCCAATAATCTTCTGTGTCTTTTGCTTAATCTTCCTTTTAGCAGAGGTGCAACTCTAGCCTATTTCAAATACTCTGGAACTGGCCCTGTTAAGAATAATTAATGCATTATGTATTTTAAGGGGGCTTGTAACCACTGTATGCATTCTTTCAGCACACACGTTGGTTGTTCCCGTGAGCCCATTGCCTGTTATAGTTTTTTAGATTTTGTAGAGTTTTAATGACTTCATGGGTTTTAATGACTTCATGGTCTGGGGTTGGTACTATTCTCAGTGTAATTAGTGAATTGTTATTTAGAGGTGTTATATTGATTTTTGTGCGTTTTTGTTTTAAACTGTCTAAAATACTGGTAAATGTCTCATTCGCAAAATATACTAGGTGATGTGGATCATTTACTGTTTTCCCCCTCTCCCTTAAGGGTATATTATAATTTACTTCTTTGTCTCTTCTTGTTACACTTTTTGATGTCTTCGCACACTGCTTTGTTTCCATTCTCTGCGTTGCATATTATATTTTCGTTAAATGAGTTTCCTGCAGCTATCAGCACCTACCTATAAATGTTTTTCTACCCATGACAGAAATTTGAGAACTCTGGGTCTTTATGACTCCCTTTCATGGAATTGGGATACTTTAGATTTTGACAAAATTTCTTAATACCTGCTTTTTGTTTTTGTGAGGAGCGATACTGATGTAACTACTTTTGAGACTGTCTTTTGAATGTTCATTTTAAATAGCGTTGAGAATTTAGAAAATTTCGCATTTACGTTGGTTTTCCTATTAATTTCATCCCAACTTTGCTTTGCTGCTTCGATTGAAAAATCGTGGATTTTGATTTTCAATTGATTTCTAAACTGTGCAACACAATTAAAGGGTCACTTTTTCAGAGGCCTCTAATTGTCCTCAAGTGCAATGGAAAAGACTGAAATAATTTTAAAGTGAACATTTTTGCATTAAAAGTTTAGTAAAATAGGTCTCGCAGTAGCTAAGAACGTTAAAGTTGCTGACACAGATTGCCTCATTCTCTGTCCGTATTCCTGTGCACCTGGTGTATTAATTTGCAGTACCTGTTGACAGGTACTTTCAGTCATACGCGTGTAATTATGGCAATATTTCGAGTGGAATCGTACTTCCTTCAGAAAATTAGTGTATCATTTGCCTTCTTAGGTACAAGTTTTTGGCCCAGGTTTTTCTTTGCTGTGTCTCAGTACACTCACGTGGAACAACTACGGCTGCGGGCTGTCAGTTCCCAGCGCAGAACGTGGCCACACGGCAGCCCTCGGAGTGGTTATAGATATTACTCACGGAGTCGAGGCCGGCCATAGACTTCCGGCGAAATATCAATAGCGGTGTCGCCAGTGAACCGTCGCTCGTACGTAACGGCGTCTAGTTTTGCGTGGAACTGTCGTATGCAATCGAGAAGCATCAAACTTTATAAACAATTTTCAGATGTTGATGAAATATGAGTGTGAAAGATTTTCGTCGAATGTTAGGGCTGCTGTCAGTGATTATTACTTGAATGATCATTAAGGCGATCGTGAACTTTTGTAGCGTGACAATTTTCTTTGGAAAAGCGACAGACGAAAATCATACTTTAGAACGCAAATGGATGTAAATGTAACTTTTGGTATAAGCATTGTTGTGTTTAACCACTGTTAGAAAGTCTGTTACTAAAGAACTCAATAAACAAAGTATATCATTTGAAATATTCTGCTCCCGAATCAAACCTTTCACTAAATCTGAAGAACTGACGACTTTAATATTCGTTAAGAAAAGAGAAGGGTTTTCATTTTAGGACCGCAGCCAGGTTTGGTACGAAGCGCACTGTGCCTATTAATCGTGCCCCACCCGTGTGCGTTCGTCACAGAGGAGGCTGTTTCGATTAGTCAATCAGTAAAATGTTGTGGAAGGAAGTTACAGGACCACTCAGTTAGCTCCTTAAGTGGAGTCATTTTCTACGGTTGTGAAGTGCCTGAGCCGCAGACCAGCGCTGACACACAGAAACTCGCAGCTGCTGAGAGGACGGCCACCACATGAAGTGCAGCTGCAAATCTGGGCTACTGGCGAAACAAACGCGGACAGTTTGTTACGGCCAGAACAAAAACGGTGGTGGCTGCAGAGCACATAGTTCAGAAGAACACTACTCCTTGACGCCAAGGGAATAATGAGAATAAAACGAATGCTTCTTAGAGAACAATCTTAGTCTTCGAAATGCAAATCCCTCTCACCCTGCCACTTTGATTTTTTTCTGAAACATCAGATGACATCGATTTGCACATTAGGGACGTATGTGTCTGCCGCCGAGTCCCTCACTTCCCCCCCCCCCCTTTCCCATTTCTTTTCTAGGGGTTAGCGGGCACCACGGACAAACTACTAGTCAAAACAAAAGGGACATATAATGAGAATTATGACCTCCTGAACAGGGAATACCAGTGTGCATCTAACCTCAAGGAATAGATATTTAATTTCCTGAAACCAGTATGTTGCATGATTACAGCACTTACAGTGTTTTCTTAAGTCGGGAGAGAACTAGCTGGCGAGCGACTACTTTTGTAAGCTTCGTATTCCATTTCTGGCCTCCCAAGAATTCAATCAGTGCAGATGCCTCATATGAAACCTGTAAAGCCTCCGTTCCGCAGCCTCAGGACCTTCTACAAAGGCAGCCTGTCCCCTCGTCGAGTGACGAAAGGCTCTCTGGAATTGTGGACTGGATGGTGGCTCTGCGTATTTTCTGATATTGTCCAAATCCAGAGAACCCTGCAGGCTTCCTGGTCAGCTAAATGTCTTTGAATTATGATGGAGAACAAGAAATGACAGTGGGAATAGCTCCTGAAGATCGTAAAGCGATTCGGCGATAGTACTGCTACCGTACGGAGGGCCGCCAGGAGGGAAGATCGCTCAGCTCCCCTTCCCCCCCCCCCCCTCGCCATCCGAAGTTCAAGACCTCCCTCACGCATGATGGGTCTGTGTGTTGTCCTTAACGTAAGTTAGTTTAAGTTACATTAAGCAGTCTGTAAGCTTAGGGACCGAGGACCTCAGCAGTCTGATTCCATAAGACCTTCCCACAAATTTCCAAACAGGAGGAAGCTTCCCACGCCGTCCTTCCCTGAGCCTCCAGGCCAACCTTTACACGTTTCACCAGAGATGCGAACACTCAGGATCGAAGCTGCTGGTGTCCACAGAGTGGCCGCAGAGTGTGTCAGTTGGCAATTGAGTTGCACCAGTGGCGAAGCACAGCTGGCACTTCCTCAGGAGGACGCGGATACACCGCTTGATACATCATCACTCGGTGGCGATAGGTCACATTACAATATGAAAGTTCCTGGCTGATTAAAACTGTGTGCTGACCGAGACTCGAACTCGGGACTTTTGCCTTTCGCGGGCAAGTGCTCTACCATCTGAGCCACCGAAGCACGACTCACGCCCGGTACTCACAGCTTTACTTCTGCCTGTATTTCGTCTCCTACCTTCCAAACTTTACAGAAGCTCTCCTGCGAACCTTGCAGAACTAGCACTCCTGAAAGAAAGGATACTTCTGCTGCAGAGTGAAAATCTCATTCTGGAAACATCTCCCAGGCTGTGGCTAAGCCATGTCTCCGCAGTATCCTTTCTTTCAGGACTGCTAGTTCTGCAAGGTTCGCAGGAGAGCCTCTGTAAAGATTGGAAGGTAGGAGACGAGATACTGGCAGAAGTAAAGCTGTGAGTACCGGGCGTGAGTCGTGCTTCGGTAGCTCAGATGGTAGAGCACTTGCCCGCGAAAGGCAAAGGTCCCGATTTCGAGTCTTGGTCGGGCACACAGTTTTAATCAGCCAGGAAGTTTCATATCAGCGCACACTCCGCTGTAGAGTGAAAATCTCATTCTGGCACATTACAATATGTTATGAAACCTCACAGTGAAAATTATAGGCGTTCTCCTAGCCTTTCATAATTCTATTTGACTGGTCGGACGGTTCTCCGATTCATGGAGGAAGGTTGAGTCAGTTCTGACATGCAGTTAACTGAAGACGTTTACCAAAAACTTTTGGGTCCAAAACAGCTTATAGAAGATCCAGTGAACATCTTTAAATAGCTAAATACAAAATTAATTCGAAAGGGTTCCAATTACGTCTACATCTAGATACATATTCCGTAAGCCACTGAATGGTGTATGACGGAGAGTACCTTATTCCACTATTAGTCATTTCCTTTTCTGTTCCACTCGAAAACAGAGCGACGGACAAACGACTCACTATATACCTCTTTGTGATCCCTGATTTCCCTTACCGTATCTTCCTGCTCCTTTCGCGAAATATGCGTCGGTGGGAGCAGCATCGTTCTGCAGTCGGCTTCAAATGTCCATTCTCAAAGTTATCTCAATAGCCCTTGGCTAAAAGAATGTCATCTTCCCTCCAGTAATTCCCATTTGATTTCACGAAGCATCTCTGTAACATTCACTTCGTGATGGAATCTACTTGTAGCAAAACCAGAAAGACAGTGTTGAATTGTTTCAATGTCTTACTATAATCCAGCCTGGTGTGGATCCCAAACATCCGAACACTACTCGAGAATGGCCAGCACTAAGGTCCAATACAACGAGTCTTTCAGAGATCAACCACCTTCTTCTAATATTCTCCCATTAAATCGAAGTCGACCATTCACCTTCACTGCTACCGTCCTTATTATGCTGTTATGCCATTTCATATCGCTTTGCAAGGTTGGGCAACTGCTGCTCACTCTGACCCTCAGACCACTTACATATGCCGAAAACAATAGCAATCCTCTCGCACTCCAAAAGGGCACTCCTCACTCTTCCCTAGTCTCTGATGAACATTTGCCGTCGAGGGCATAGTACTGGCTTCTATTACTTACGAACTCTTCGAGCCATTCACATATTTGTGAACTTACTCTATATGTTTTGACTTTGGACAACAATCTTCAGTGGAACACTGTGTGCGTTTTCTGGAAATCTAGAAATGCGGAATCTGCCTGTTATCCTTCACCTACTGTGTACACGATATCATATGGGAAAAGGAAAAAACTCAGTTTCGCACGAGCGATACCTCCTAAACCCATGCCGATCTGTGGACAGAAGCACTTCCGTCGCAAGAAAGTTTAATATATTCGAACTGAGAATGTGCTCATAATTCTGCAGCAACTCCTTGTTAAGGAGACTGATTTGTTGCAGCTCCCCAAGCCACCCTATCCTGTGTAAGCATCTTCAATTTGGAACAGCTGCTGCAAACTAAATTCTTCTGAATCTGCTTACTCTATTCGTTTCGTGGTCTCCTCCTACGATTCTCTCCAGTTCTGTTTCATACCTCCTCATTAGCAACACGATCTACCAGTCTCTCTTTATCATTCTTCTCCTTCTATTGCATCACATTTCATAGGCTACTATTCTCTTCTTATCCAAACCGTTTATCGTCCGTGTCTCACTTCCATACAACGCTTCACACCAGACAAATATCGTATAACAAACTTTCTATCAGTTAAATCTATATTCGATGTAACTCTGTTCTCTTCTAAAGGATATTGATCTGTAAATTTGCGAGTCCGTTCTTTCACTCTTCCCATATACAGGAGTCACCTTTGGCATAGTTGTTTGGGAGTTTGCGCTGTGTGAGAGATTCGCAATAAATTCAAACTAACTAAGAAGCCAATGCCAAAGGGCAGTCTCTGTAAAACCGAGCTGAGATTCCATCTGGTCCTGGCGACTTACTTGTTTTCAACTCTTTCTTTTGTTTCTCAACTCCAGGAATGTCCATTGCTATGTCCTCCATTTGGGAGACTGCGGGACGATCACACGACGGTACGTTTGTGCAACCCTCCTGCGTGGATAATATTCTTCTCGGGTATGCAGCCGGATCATAACGTCTTCATGACACAATATTTCCGCGGTCTAACTGGCCGCCATCTTCAGGTGAGGGTGCTGGTGCACGATCTCGCCGGAACTGACTTCCTAGCGAAAGCTGCGGCCCCTACATAGGCCGCAGAAGACCCACAACGCGTGCGCGAGAAGGTGCCGTAACTGCCCTCTAGCGCAGTAAACATACGGCGCCGCCAGTGGTGGAAATAGGCGAAATCAAGATATCGCTGTCAAAAATTAAAAAATTTTTATTCCGACGATCGAAACACAGACCGTTGTTTTTTGATGTCAGATAACACCGGGTCCCAAGTCTTACTTAAAAGATAGCCCTTGTCTCTATTAAGAAGACTGTCAGATAAACGAATCTCTATGGATTCTTTTAAAACACAGTCCCAATAGCGAGATGCAGGGGCAACCATTTGTGTCTTGTCATAAAGAATTCTGTGTCCCTCGGTGAGACAGTGCTCCGCCACTGCAGATTTCTCAGGTTGGAGCAGCCGTGTGTGCCGCTGATGCTCAACACATCGGTCCTGAATGGTCCGGATTGTCTGCCCAACATAAGCCTTCCCACAGTGGCAAGGGATCTTGTACACACCGGGCTTCCTCAAACCCAAGTCATCCTTTACAGAGCCAAGGAGCGCTCTAATCTTGGCTGGCGGACGAAAAGTACTTTTGATATGGTATCTTTTCAGAATTCTTCCTATCTTCGAGGAAATGCTCCCAGCAAAAGGCAGAAAAGCCACCGATTTGCAGGTATCTTCTGGTGGTTCAGGCGAAGGTCCAAACTGGAAAGCACGACGGATCTGTTTATCTGTATAGCCATTCTGCTTGAACACGACCTTAAGATGGTCCAATTCTTGTGTCAAGCTTTCTCCATCTGAAATGGCATAAGCTCTTCTCGCCAACGTCCGCAGGACCCCCGCACGCTGGAACGATGGATGACAGCTAGAAGCATGAAGGTACCGGTCCGTGTGCGTAGGCTTTCGATAAACACTGTGTCCCAGTGTCCCATCATCCTTTCTGTACACCAGAACATCCAGAAACGGAAGTTTTCCATCACTTTCTACCTCCATAGTAAACTTGACGCTAGGATGCAGGGAATTAAAATGATCTAGGAGGCGGTCAAGAGCTTCTCTCCCATGAGGCCACACCATAAACGTATCGTCAACGTACCTCCAGAAACAAGTTGGTTTTAAGGACGCCGTCTTCAGCGCCATGTCCTCAAAATCTTCCATAAAAAGATTGGCGACTATTGGGGACAATGGGCTCCCCATAGCCACTCCGTCAGTCTGTTCAAAATATTTGCCATTAAATAAAAAGTACGTCGACGTCAGCACGTGGCGACAAAGCCTGGTTGTTTCCTCATCCAGTTTCTCACCAATTAATTGCAAGGATTCTTCCAGAGGAACCCGGGTAAAAAGCGACACGACATCAAAGCTCACAAGTAAATCTGAGGGACTAAGAGACAAGGACTTCAATCTCTGAATAAACACCATAGAATTGGAAATGTGATGCTCGCATTTACCGACGTGAGGGCCAAGAACAGATGCTAAATACTTGGCTACATTGTAGGTAGGAGCACCCAAATTACTCATGATCGGACGAAGCGGAACCCCTTTCTTATGAATCTTTGGTAGACCGTATAATCTCGGTGGCACGGCAGCACCAGGACGCAGTTTTTTGAGAACGTCGTCAGGTAACGAACTCTTCTTCAGCAGTGAAAGCGTCTTCACTGCTGAAGAAGAGTTCGTTACCTGACGACGTTCTCAAAAAACTGCGTCCTGGTGCTGCCGTGCCACCGAGATTATACGGTCTACCAAAGATTCATAAGAAAGGGGTCCCGCTTCGTCCGATCGTGAGTAATTTGGGTGCTCCTACCTACAATGTAGCCAAGTATTTAGCACCTGTTCTTGGCCCTCACGTCGGTAAATGCGAGCATCACATTTCCAATTCTATGGTGTTTATTCAGAGATTGAAGTCCTTGTCTCTTAGTCCCTCAGATTTACTTGTGAGCTTTGATGTCGTGTCGCTTTTTACCCGGGTTCCTCTGGAAGAATCCTTGCAATTAATTGGTGAGAAACTGGATGAGGAAACAACCAGGCTTTGTCGCCACGTGCTGACGTCGACGTACATTTTATTTAATGACAAATATTTTGAACAGACTGACGGAGTGGCTATGGGGAGCCCATTGTCCTCAATAGTCGCCAATCTTTTTATGGAAGATTTTGAGGACATGGCGCTGAAGACGTCGTCCTTAAAACCAACTTGTTTCTGGAGGTACGTTGACGATACGTTTATGGTGTGGCCTCATGGGAGAGAAGCTCTTGACCGCCTCCTAGATCATTTTAATTCCCTGCATCCTAGCGTCAAGTTTACTATGGAGGTAGAAAGTGATGGAAAGCTTCCGTTTCTGGATGTTCTGGTGTACAGAAAGGATGAGGGGACACTGGGACACAGTGTTTATCGAAAGCCTACGCACACGGACCGGTACCTTCATGCTTCTAGCTGTCATCCATCGTTCCAGCGTAGGGGGGTCCTGCGGACGTTGGGGAGAAGAGCTTATGCCATTTCAGATGGAGAAAGCTTGACACAAGAATTGGACCATCTTAAGGTCGTGTTCAAGCAGAATGGCTATACAGATAAACAGATCCGTCGTGCTTTCCAGTTTGGACCTTCGCCTGAACCACCAGAAGATACCTGCAAATCGGTGGCTTTTCTGCCTTTTGCTGGGAGCATTTCCTCGAAGATAGGAAGAATTCTGAAAAGATACCATATCAAAAGTATTTTTCGTCCGCCAGCCAAGATTAGAGCGCTCCTTGGCTCTGCAAAGGATGACTTGGGTTTGAGGAAGCCCGGTGTGTACAAGATCCCTTGCCACTGTGGGAAGGCTTATATTGGGCAGACAATCCGGACCATTCAGGACCGATGTGTTGAGCATCAGCGGCACACACGGCTGCTTCAACCTGAGAAATCTGCAGTGGCGGAGCACTGTCTCACCGAGGGACACAGAATGCTTTATGACAAGGCACAAATGGTTGCCCCTGCATCTCGCTATTGGGACGGTGTTTTAAAAGAATCCATAGAGATTCGTTTATCTGACAATCTTATTAATAGAGACAAGGGCTATCTTTTAAGTAAGACTTGGGACCCGGTGTTATCTGACATCAAAAAACAACGGTGTGTGTTTCGATCGTCGGAATAAAAATTTTTTAATTTTTGATAGCGATATCTTGATTTCGCCTATTTCCACCACTGGCGGCGCCGTATGTTTACTGCGCTAGAGGGCAGTTACGGCACCTTCTCGCGCACGCGTTGTGGGTCTTCTGCGGCCTATATAGGGGCCGCAGCTTGCGCTAGGAAGTCAGTTCCGGCGAGATCGTGCACCAGCACCCTCACCTGAAGATGGCGGCCAGTTGGACCGCGGAAATATTGTGTCATGAAGACGTTATGATCCGGCTGCATACCCGAGAAGAATATTATCAATTATTACACCGGGAAAGCCTTCGTAGCCACTCCTGCGTGGATGATTCCTTAAATGCGAAATTAAAAACTTCAGTTTTCCCTCTACAGTTTTCTGTTGTCACACAAGACTGGTTCAATAGTACTGGCTAGAAGCGTACGATCCGCTTAGGTAATTTTCCTAGGACCAGAATTTTCTCGGTTTCTCGACCAAATCTTTCGCTAAGGTATGGCGGTGGAAGTTTTTGTATGCTTCGCGCATTGATCGTCTTACGGACGCACAACAGTATCTGTTTCCTCGGCATTTTTCGAATCTGACAATGAAGCCACAGAAGATCTTTTCCATCCTCAATCCACTTATCTGGCACGTACGTAATTCAGAGTGCGCTTTACAGTCTGTTTAAACGGAACAGGATGGCGCAATGGTTAGTTTACTGGATTCGCATTCGGAAGGACGACAGTTCAAACACGTGTCCGGCCGTCCTGATTTAGGTCCTTCATGATTTCCCTAAATCGCTTCAGGAAAATGCCGGGATTGGTTACTTCGAAAGGGCACGGCCGATTTCCTTCCCTATTCTTCCCTATTCCAAACTTGTGCTCCCTCTCTAATCACCTTGCTGTCGACGGAACTTTGAACACTAATCTTCTTCCTCCACTTCAATCAGTTTAAACGTTGCCCATCATCCCTCTACAACTTTCATATTGGAACTAAATGGTACGAGGGGCTCTGAGGAAAGGAGCAGGTAGACCACCCAAGGGAAACAATATGACGCAGTGAACCATTCCCCAGCGTGCTGTCATTTCGCTGCTCAGTCGGGGACATACAGTTGAGGGACGAGGAGCGGCTGGCAGTAGAGGAAAGTAACATGAAGTCAATGGACGCAGCCATGCGGTCGGTGTGTGCCTCATATTTGTTCCACTGTCGGAATGAAATCACTCAGAATTCTCTCCGAACAGGAATTTGTCCGTCAACTCGTGACATCATATTCTGGCGTAGGAAACTCCGGCGTGTGACGGCTGTTCTGTAGAAGTCAATGGTCGCAACGTTTTCAAAGAGTGAACATTAAAATCTGACAAGTGGGCAGAAGAAAATATAAGTGAAAGGACCTGCCTTACATTTTCGGTGATGACAACACTTATACGATCGAACAACTACATTTTATGTAGTATCTCGACTCAAGCGTAGAGGCTGTGGTTCCCGGTCTCAGTGTGTTTCAGTGTGACTGGCTTATGTTTCCTTAGCGCATTGATCAGCCAGTCACATTTATCTGCTGCACAGTTTTCGATATTTCCATTGAATACTTTGTCATTATTACTAAAAGCCATAAACTGACGGTAGCTTTGAACTTTTTATTCCTGCGAGAGTGAGTGTGTGTCTGGGTGTCTGTGAGCGTGTAAATGATTGTTACAGAATACTAGACATTAATATTTCATTAACTTCACTCATCTGATAAGGCATATTTGAAAGTGCGCCAACAACATGGCTGCCTTCCACCCTAACAAAAATCCATCATCATTAGCGTTCACGGCACCGACAGCTCAGCTGATCAAATAATAACACATCTAGAACCCACAGAGGGACTGGATCCATTATATGTTTTCGGGAGAGGCGCAGTATGAGTTGTTAGGAACGATGTAGCTCTCGGCTTCAGGAACACCAGAACAGCATGTCTGTGGTTGTACGTAATTAAAAGCTTCCAAGAGCAATCAGCAACATCCTATGAGCGATGTGACATTCTTGATGGTGCTGTCTACGTGAGCATGATGTCGTTGGAGCACGGTTAGCCACCTTAGTTACTGGCGTTCACACCTAAATCTTACTTGTCTGGTGTCTTTTTTATATACAGAACACAGGAAGGCCCAATCCTGAAGGTATAAAGTTTACGGGATGTGATAGTGTACTTGTAAAGCAGATTATCCCCTTCGTTATTTCTTATCCCCGTTTGTTCACAATTTTAAAATACTGCAGTTCTATAAAACGAATGTCCATGTACCAGCCGGAATAGATAACCTTTATAGCTGGTGTAAAGCAGTGCCATAAAACAAGAGCCTATTTAGCATCAGTAGCAGATAACCTTTGTAGCGTGCGTACGCTTTATGAACTGATTTCAAGGACGCTTCGGTGACGTGGAATATTTACGGCTGACGGCAGCGCTAGAAGCTACTTGTATCAATAATTTTATGGGGCGGTTGTTTAACATGTGACTGGTGTAATAGGAGAATAACAGCTCGCCATAACGAAATTTTCAACGTAAACGGACAAACGTTTTGACAAGCACTCAGTATGTGACACTGGCAAAAAAAAAAATTTTGGATTTCATACCAGTGACGTCTTTGCGCTTGTAAAATACCATTTCGATGGAGGTTCAAGTTTAAAAAAAAATTTCCATATACCTCACAACTGCAACATTGGTTGTCACGGAAGCAGACTGTTTTACTAGGGAGGAGTCGTACAGAACACTAAACGACCTAGAACTAAATAAGGCACGTGGAACAGACGAAATATCGTTGGGAGAACCAACGATAGCAAAAATGTTACAGTAGGCATGTAGAATTGATATGAAGCGCGCAAGACCATTAGACTTCAGGAAGATTCTAATGATTCCGATAGAAGGAGGTGGTGAGAGATGCATTCCCGAACCATCAGGGGGAAAAATGCTAACATAAATCTTCTACAGCAGAATGGAACGACAGGTGAAATCCGATGTGGGTGATATCAGTCTGGATTACGGAGAAATGTATCCAATACTAAACCCCTCAACTCGTTAGACTGAAAGAAGATGAACCAACATATATAACGTTTGTAGCTTTATAAATGATTTTTTACTTTGTGTAGAGCGATACCGTTGTTGAAATTTTGTAGTCACCTGGGCAAAATGCAACCAGCTAAAGTTTATATATAAGTATTACCTGAAGCAATTCGCAGTTCTACGAATCTGACAAGTGAAAGGGAAGCAGAAAATCCGAGTTACGGTGGTAGCCTGTCCCTCATCTTATTCAGTCTTTACACGCATAAAGCAGCGTAATAAATTAAGGGCACATTGAGAAGATGGTTTAGAATTATGGAAAAGTAACAATATCCTTGACGTTTGCCGATCATGTCACATTGGTGTCAGAGAAGGCATAGCATTTGGAAGACGAGTTGAATGTTTTGAAGAAAGAAAAAAGATGTTTCTGTGATCTGGTTTCTGCAGTCTTCTTGCCGTGCAGGTACATCACGACGCAGTTCAATAGTGATAGATTCTTCTTGGTAGCGGCACTGGTGGTGGCAGAGTCAGAGAGATTTTCTGCCGTCAGCGGGAAGGGCAGTTACGACTAGGTCGCTTTAAGTGCGACAGCGGGGACAGTTGCTTTCTCTCAGTGACCAGGTGTCAAGCGGTTTGTGTGGCGACGGCTGGTAATGAACACTGTGACGTCATGAGCAGCAGAGCAAAGTGTGTCCTGATGAATTTTCTTTCTGTTGGTTGCTTACATTCAGAGGCACACCTATTGTTATACTGCTTGATTTATGACCCCATGGAGTTGATTTCTTACCCCTTGAGGATAATCTGCCCTTCTGAGAAACCACCCACTCCTCCTCCTCCCTCTCCTCCACCCCTACTTCTCTGGGAAATCCCCCATACACCACTTCCCCTAGTCGATAAAAGCACACATTTGATATCAAATCAATTGACTGATTAATTGAATCGATGACTTAATTACCCCATGAACCGTCCTGTGAATACCTAGCGTCCCCTTTCCTCTCCTCACTTCCCCTTCCCCACCTACCAAAGTAATCGTTCAGAATGTGGAGAGCTGTTGGTATGGAAGGTGCAAGTATTAGACTCTGGAGCAACTACATGCCCTAATTATGTAATTACATTGCTGCAGTTCGGAGGTGTAGTCTCCTCAGAAATTTTTTGTATGTGTGCTCGCTTTGACATGCAAGGATCGACTACGCTTGTGCAAAATGACACCGCCAGAGAATGTCCTACCCCCCCCCCCCCCACTCCACAGGAAAATTGGTGGAAATAAGATTCTGTACTGGAGAGGAAGGCTCTCACAACATAAAATTCAAAACAGTACCATTAGTAGATTCATTTAGGGGGTTTAGCCAAAGGTTTAGCCAAAACTGGCCTAGTGATCCAGAACCCACCTAATGTATCTACTTTTACCCCAATCTTTCAGCTGAAATTTCTCTCAAAACATTCTGAGGTTAGCGCAAGCGTTCACCTTTGTTCACCGTCGTTCACACCTTTATTCTCTTGCGTTTCCCTCTCTACAAAAGAGAGGGAAACGAATCCTAGTCTCTTCAACAGCGATAAGATTTTTGTGAACTGCCAATTCTCTATGCTGTGTGAGTTATGTATTGAATACAGTTCCACTACATTCACACGCCGAGTGGTCTAAGGCGCTGCAGTCATGGACTGTGTGGCTGCTCCCAGCGGAGGTTCGAGTCCTCCCTCGGGCATGGATGTGTGTGTTTGTCCTTAGGATAATTTAGGTTAAGTAGTGTGTAAGCTTAGGAACTGATGACCTTAGCAGTTAAGTCCCATAAGATTTCACACACATTTGAACATTTGAACACACTCACACGTAATTTTTATCTTTTTTAATCGCCATTAAATTTCGTATGATATAAATGGACGCCAACAACAACTCTACAATGGTCTACACTGTTGAAGACAAAGTACAAATTGACTCAGAAGGCAACAACTCTACAATGGTCTACATTTTTGAAGAGCTAGCAGAAATGATATACAACAGACCTGAACTAAAAGCTTTATTTGAATCTGGAGATGAATCAGTGATCATGAATATGTTGACTATACTGATTATGAAGCAGATTGCAATAATGAGTAGTGCGACTCCTTCCCTAGGTGAATGTAAGAAAAAACTGCAAATCATTCTCTATCGAACACCTTCCACTCAGTGATCACTGAGCTTCAGGCCTCTGCCTACTGTACATCAACTCAGCACGGAGTCCCATCTCTGACTAAACAGAGCCGCTCCGTTATTCTGGTTGAAGCACGCCAATGGATGGCGTACAGAACAGAGGATAGAAAATGTTTTGTCAAATGGCTAGCTCTCCTCGAACCACTGAAACCTGATGACTCTATGAGATGATGGCCTAAATCCTTCTATGTACTCGGTTATGAGGTTTGACAGAGTAAAGAGGCTCTTTTCTTTTTCGTTATTGGATTTGAGCTGGCAGCAGCATAATATGCTCCTCTACAGCCTACATAAAAGTTAAAAAACATGATGAGAATATAAACAAACGAGAGAAACAGGCGATAAAACGGTGACATTGCAAAAATATGTAAAATGGCAGAAGTTATGGAATTTAAAATATAAAAACACTGCAGTGACGATGTGAAAGAAGATACACAAGAAGGAGACAGGCACAATTAAAAAACACGGCGGCAGTCTGGTTTCTGTTGGCACAAGATAAAAAACACAAGTAGCCACCCATGGTAGCTCTTCCCAACACTGACACGGGAAGCACTACACAGAACACTCACTTATAACTGCACTATACAGGTGACATGGCGGCAGATGGGGGGGAGGGAAGGACCCAGACCTATGAGGGGATGGAGATAAAAAGAAAAAAATGGGGAGCTGATGGAGGGAGGGGGCATAGAAAAATGGGGCCTGTGCAGATGCAGGACGCAGTGGGAAAGGCAGTGGAGATGAGAGCAGAAAGGACTAGGGGGAGAGAAGGGAGACAGAGAGAAGTTGGGCAGAGAAAAAACAAGATGGACGGGGAGGGGGGAAGAGGGAGCCCACGGAATGGACAGAGGAAGGGAAGGGGAGGTGAGGATCAGAGTTGATAGGAGGGATAAATGGAGGGAGAGAGGGCATTTTCTGTGAGGGGGAGTCAACAGAGGCCACGTTGGCAGTTAAAGAGCAGGGGGGACACAACGGTGAAGGTGCGGTAGAGGGTGGGGGTTGGAGAGGAGAGGAGCAACCAGGGAATGGGGGAGATCAAGGCAGTGGGAGGTGTAAAGGATGCTGATATGTTAGAGGAAAACTAGCAGATGGAGGATCCATGTGGGGAACGGGAGGCGTATATGGAACGTGAGGCGGAGTGCATGGCACTTGAGAATCAGCCGGGACTTGTAGAATTTGGGGGAGGGGGGGGTGTGGATTTCCAGCAATGACTGGCATAACAGAAGATGGGACAGATTCAGGATTTGTGGAGGTTGGTAGAGGGGTTCACCCCCATCTCTGGCCAGAGAGGAGTTTGAAGAGTCCAAGGCAGTTTTGGGCTTTGGATTGGATAGATCAGAGATGAGGTATCCAGGTGAGGTGACAGTCAATGGTGAGGCCAAGGTAAGTGAGGGTGGGGAAGAGACGGACGGGATGGGTGCAGATGGTAAGGGAGAAATCAAGGAGCCTGAAGGAGCGAGTGGTACAACCTATGATGATTGCCCGGGTCTTGGAAGGATTGATTTTCAGGAGCCACATGATAAACCATTCAGCAAAAAGTTCAAGGTGATTCTGGAGAAGGCGTTGGGACCGTTGATAGGTAGGAGTGAGGCCAAGGAAGGCGGTGTCATCAGTATATTGCAGAAGGTATACTGGACTGCGGAGAGGGGTTTGGGAATTATCTTCTGTGTACAGGAGGTAGAGGAGAGGGGAGAGGACAGAGCCTGGGACACACCCGCAGAGGGGTAGAAGGTGCGGGAATCGGCGCTATGGATGGTAACGTAGGGGGGGCGGTAAAGAGGCTCTTTCTTACTTTTTACTGAATTTCAATTCCCCATCGGGGTCGGCTGGCAGCAGCATATCCGCTGCTCTTCTGCCAAAAGACAGTAATGATACAACAGAAGACATTTAAAATTACAAAGGAGAAAATATGGCGGACAAAATTATAAAAAGTGGAACATAATGGATGAGAACAGACTGTAAAATGGAGGCAAAAACCTTAAAAAGTATTGAGCACAAAAAAACCACACACTGGGACAATTAAAAGAGCACAAGGCAAAGTATGGCTTCAGCATATGGACGGCCCAGCACATAACAAACACTATGTACAAGTCCAGCACACAACTAAAATCACAGGTCTGGACACACAGGAGAACAGCACCAAACACAACACTGATGTAGCACACTGATGACGATGAGCAAAATGGAGGATCTGCCAGGCGCAAGGAGATGAGGGAGAAGGGAAGAAGGGAGAGAGGGGAAGAGAGGGGTAGACAGGTGGGGGGCTCGCCAAGGAGGGTCAGGGATGGAAGGACATAGTAGGGAAAGAGGTGAGGATAGGGTGCTTGACTCAGGGTGAGGGGAAAGGAGGAAAAACCGCTCTGGGAGAAGGAGGGAAGAGGAAAAGGGGGGCCCTGGGGAGGCGGTAAACAAGACAAGGTTACAGTTGGAAGGAAGGGTTATGTCATCGTGAAGTTCAACATCTAGAAGGGGGAGGTGCTGGAAATTGCCCTGATTGAGATGGAGGGTTTGGAGATGGAGAGAGGGAGGGATACAGTGATAAAGACCCGGCAATGGGTGGGGGATGGAGTGGATGGAGGAAACCAGGGGGTGGGGGGGGGGAATCAAGCCGGTGGGCAGTGTAAGGGACGCAGAGATGTTGGAGGAAAAGGAGGAGGTGGGGTAAGGGATGAGGCCGTACAGGAGCAATGTGGGGGAAGGATGGCAGATGAGGAAGGCAAGTCGCAACACATGGCATTCGAGGATTTCGAGGACCTTGTGAATGTGGGTGGGTGCGGAGATCCAGGCAACACTAGCATAACAGAGGATAGGACAGATGAGGGATTTGTAGGTGTGGAGGGTGGTGGAAGGATGCAATCCCCATATAAGGCTGGACAGGTGTTTCAGGAGGCAGAGGTGGGAAGGGCTTTCTGCTGGATGGTCAGAAGGTGAGGGGTCTAGGTGAGGTGACGGTCGAGGGTGAGGCCAAGGTATATCAGGGTGGAGGTGAGCTGGGTGGGAGGTAGAAATCACGGAGGTATCATGGAGATGGAAGAAGTGGGTGGTGTAGCCCATGATGATTGCCTGGATTTTGGAGGGATTGAGACAAAGGGAACCACTGATTACACCAAGTGGTGGACTGGTCAATATTAATTCTGTGCAGTCAAGCTCCAGCTAAAGCAGGCTTTGACCTGCTGCCAGAGGCATGTATTGAGTGCTTGCTTAACTGCTGCAACACAAGTGTTGCTGAGACCGAGGGAGACAGAGATAAGGAGGCGTGGCTAGTTATCTCAAGGCCGCGCCAGCTGCTCTATAACACCCTGTTATTTTCTCTAGCGCCCATTTGAGTTAGCAATCTCATACGGGCAAGACTTACGCAATTTCTCGCACATGTCGTGGCCAGCGGTGGCCGATACTTCGCGAAGAAGTAAAAATTAAAAATTTTGAAATAAAATTCTGTGTTGCGAATCATATGTCAAAATCTTTTTGCCATCCATTACCACACACATTAGTGTATCTTTCGGAATGTGATAGTTAAAAATTGCACACTTTAACGTTTGCGTTCATTGTTTATCGTTCAAAAGTTGCGTTCAACGTTCAACACTTACATTCGACGTTCAACACTTACATTCGACGTTCAACACTTATGTTCATCATTCAACACTTATGTTCAACACTTGCATTCAGCATTCATCATACACATTCTCCATTCAGCAATTGAGTTCAACATTTGCGCTCATCGTTCACCGTCATCGGATGCATTCTTGTGTGAATGAACGTATTGAACATGAACAAAATTCCAGGGAGGAATTCCTTCCCCACTGGAAAAGAATAACATTTATTTCGTTTTTTCATCTCTTGCATACCATGCCACGACGACGTGTAGTAGGTGATTTCTGAACAAAGCTGATGTAGTCTAAGACTGCTTCAGCAGTCACTGAATTGAACAGTTTCTTATAGATTCTAAGTGGTTAAAATCAATTATAATGATCGTTATATAGGTCGAATCTTTTTGCTCTCGTACCAACTTTGTCACTCAAACATCTAGTATGTAAGTAGGCTGTTTAAGTTTTTATGTTGGTAACGCCACGTAGCGCTCTGTATGAAAATCACTGACTGTGCTGTGTGCAGTCTGTGGCTGGTTGGCATTGTTGGAATATTCGTTATTGTAGTGTTGGGCAGTTGGATGTGAACAGCGCGTAGTGTTGCGCAGTTGGAAGTGAGCCGCCAGCAGTGGTGCATGCGGAGATGGAGATGTCTGAGTTTTGAGCGGACGATCTGGACGTGTGTTCGTCAGAAAAAGGAAATTTGTTTAATTGGAAGTCACAAAATTGTATATATTATGACTTTTGAACGCTATTAAGGGAAATACATTCTTTGTTATCTATCAAATCTTTCATTTGCTAACTATGCCTATCAGTTGTTAGTGCCTTCCGTAGTAAGAATATTTTATTTAGCTGGCAGTTGTTCGACTAACGAAGATTTTTATGAGGTAAGTGATTCATGAAAGGTATAGATTATTATTAGTCGGGACCATTCTTTTGTAGGGATTATTGAAAGTCAAATTATGATGCGCTAAAAAAATATTGTGTGTCAGTTTAGTAATGATCAGAATAAGTAAGGAGAGAACTGTCTGAATACGCTCAGTTTTACTCAGCTGTCTTTGTATCAAATAACATAGAATTTTACCAGCACAGTAATTCATAATTTTCTAAAGGGGACGATTCATATGTATTTCTTTTTAGCGCAACGCAATCTGACTTTCAATAATCCGTACAAAAGTATGGCCCTGACTAACAATAACCTGTACCTTTCATGAATCACTAACCTCACTAAAATCTTCGTTACCTGAACTACTATATGACATCCAATCAAACAAATTTCCCTGACGGACACACGTCCAGATCGTCCGTTCAAAACTCAGGCATTTCTCTCTCCACATCCACCACTGCTGGCGGCTCACCTCCAACTGGGCAACGCTACGTGCTGTTCACATCCAACTGCCCAACACTACAGTAGCGAATATTCCAACAACGCCAACCAGCCACAGACTGCACACAGCACAGTCAGTGATTTTCATACAGAGCGCTACGTACCGTTATCAACATAAAAACCTAAACAGCCTACTTACAAGTATGCATACAATCTTCAAGCCTCTTTACTCTGTCAAACCTCGTAAGTGAGTATATGGGCGGAAGGATTTTGGCCGTTATCTCAAGGATGAAGTGTCAGTGGTTTGAGGAGAGCTAGTCATGTGACAGAACATTTTCTATCCTCGCTTCTGTACGACTTACCGCCATCCATTGGCATGTTTCAACCCAATTAATGGAGCGGCTCTGTTAATTCAGAGATGGGATTCCATGCTGAGTTGACATACTGAAGGCAGAGGCCTGAAGCTCAGTGACCACTGAGTGGAAGGTGTCCGATAGGGAATGTTTAGCACTTTTTTCTTACATTCAACTAGGGAAGCAATCGCACTACTCGTTATTGTCATCTTCTTCATAATCAGTATAGTCAACATATTCATGATCACCGTATTCATCTTCTGATTCAAATAAAGGTCTTAACTCAGGTCTGTTGTAAATAGTTTCTGCCAGCTCTTCAGCAATGTAGACCATTGCAGAGTTGTTGTTGTCTTCTGAGTCCCTTTGTACTTTGTCTTCAACAGCGTAGACCATTGTAGAGTTGTTGTTGGCGTCTATTCATAACATACAATATTTAATGGTGATTAAAAAAAACTGAAATTACGTGTGAGTGTGGTGGCGCTGTATTCAATACATAAGTCACACAGCATTGATAATTGGCAGTTCATAAAAATCTTATCGCTGTTGAAGAGAGTAGCATTCGTTTTCCTCTCTACAAAGAGGTGAACATAAGAAAATAAAGACGTGAACGACGGTGAACGAAGGTGAATGCTTTTGTTAACCTGAGAATTTTTTGAGAGAATGTTGAGCTGATAGATTAGTTTAAAGTAGAATTATATTGGGGGTATTAGATAACTGACTCTTTTTTCGCGAACTCCGAGGGGACCCTCGCGGTGAGCCAAAATATGAGTCTGTGAGCCAGAACCCCCAAAAGTGTTCTGTTGTCATTAATTTATTGATGCATACTGTTACGTCTACAAATTACACACATACTGAATGTATTGCCTTGTTGGAAAGTTTTTGCGTGTGTGCTCACCTTGCCATGCAGGGATATACTTAGCTAGTGCACAATGTCACCAACAAAGAATGTCACAACCCCCCACTCCCTACCCACTCCCTCCTCACCCTCTCGGAAAAATCTAGCTGGGAAACGATTGAGTCTGTGCTGCAGCTGAAGCATTTCATGACACGAAATTCAAATCAATGACAATAACATGTTGAGCATATACAGGACACAGGACTCCTTCACTGGGGTAGAGGTCACATCTGCACCCACCAGCCTCCCTTCCTTTTTCTTTTTTTTTGAGTCAAAAGTCCTCTGACTGGTTTGATGTGGCCTGCCACAAATTCCTCACCTGTGCCAATCTCTTCATCTGAATGTAGTACATGTCAGCTATATCCTCTATTACTCTTATTATCTGGATGTGTTCCAAGCTCTATTTTTATCTACAGTTTTTGCCCTCTACAGCTCCCTCTAGTACCATGGAGCTCATTCTCTGATGTCTTATCTGATGTCAGATCACCCTCTCCCTTCTCCTTCTCACTGATTTCCATATATCCCTTTCCTCTCGAATGTTTCGCACAACCCTCATTCTTTACCTTATTAGACCACCAAATTTTCAGCATTTGTCTGTAGCAACACATCTCAAATGCTTCGACTCTCTTCTGTTCCAGTTTTCCCATAGTGCATGTTTCACATCCACACAATGCTGTGCTCCGAAAGTACATTTTCAGAAATTTCTTCCTCAAATTAAGGCCTATGTTTGATACTAGTAGACTATTCTTGGCCAGGAATGCCGTTTTTGCCGGTGCTAGTGTGCTCTTGATGTTCTCCTTGCTCCATTCGAAGTTGCTTATTTTTCTGCCTATGTAGAGTTCCTTAACTTCAGCTACTTTCTGACCAGCAATCCTGATGTTAAGTTTCTCGCTGTTGTCATTTCTGCTACTTCTCATTACTTTTGTCTTCCTTCGATTTAGTCTGTCTATATTCTGTACTCATTAGACTATTCATTCCATTTAGAAAATCATGTAATTCTTCCTCACTCTCACTCAGGATAATAATCTCATCAGCGAATGGTATCACTGATATCATTCCACCTTGAGTTATAATTCCACTTCGGAACATTTCTTTTATTTCCATCACTGCTTCTCTGATGTATAGATTGATCAGTAGGTGCAAAAGGCTACATCCCTGTCTTACACAATTTCTTATCCGTGCACTACAACATTCATCATTCAATCTCATAATTCCTTCTTGGCTCATTCCTTTTTGCATATTGCACGTCTCACGCAATAGCGTAGCCCTACTTTTCTCCGAGTTTCGAACATCTTGCACTGTTCTACATTGATGAACGCTTTTTCCAGGTCAACAAATGCAGTATACGTGTCTTGATTTTTCTTTATTCTTGCTTCCATTATTAACCGCAACGTCAGAATGGCCTCTCTAGCACCTTTACCTTTCCTAAAGCCAAGCTGATCATCATCTAACACCTCTTCAGTTTTCTTCTTCATTCTTCTGTGTGTTATTCATGTAAGAACAACTGATGCATGAACGGTTATGCAGACTGTGCAATAATTGTCGCACTAGTCAGTTCTTGCAGTCTTCGGAATTGTGTGGATAATGTTTTTTCGAAAGTGAGATGTTATGTCGCCAGATTCATACATTCTACACACCACTTCCTCCAAAGATTTTAGAAATTCTGACGGAATGTTATCTATCCCTTCTGTCTTATTTCATCTTAAATCCTCTACTGATCTTTTAAATTCTGATTCTAGTAATGGTTCCCCTATCTCTTCCCTGTTGACTCCTGTTTCTTCTTCTATCACATCAGGCAAATCTTCCCTCTCATAGAGGACTTAAGTATACTCTTTCCGCCTATCCGCGCTGTCCTCTGCATTTAATACTCCAATTCCCAGTCCATTCTTAATATTACCACCCTTGCTTTTAATTTCACCAGAAATTGTTTTGACTTTCCTATATGCTGAGTCAATCCTTCCGAAAATCAATTCTTTTTCGATTTCTTCACGTTTCTATGCAACCATTACGTCGCAGCTCTCTACACTCTCTATTTATTTCATACCTCAGGGACTAGTATTTCTGTATTCGTGAATTTCTCTGAACATTTTTGTACATCCTTCTTTCATTGATCAGCTGAAGTATTTCTTCTGTTACCCATGTTTTCTTCACAGTTACCTTCTTTGTACCTATGTTTTTTCCTTCCAACTTCCGTGAGTGACGTTTCTAGAGATATCCATTGCTCTTCAATAGCACTGGCTACTGAGTTCTTCCTTATTCCTGTATCTATTGCGTTAGAGAAATTCAAGTTTATATCGTCATTCCTTAGTGCTTTTGTATCCCACTTCTTTGCATATTGATTCTTCCTGACTAAACTCTTAAAGTTCAGCCTACTCTTCATCACTACTACATTGTGATCTGTGTCTGTATCAGCTCCTGAGTATGCCTTACAATCCATTATCTGATTTCGGAATCTCTGTCTGACCATGATGTAATGCAACTGATGTCTTCCAATATCCCTGGGTTATTTCCAGGTATACCTCCTCCTCTTGTCATTCTTCGTCAGAATATTCGCTATTATTAGCTGAAACATATTACAGATCTCAGTTAGTCTTTCTCCTCCCTCATTCCTTGTCCCAAGCCCGCTGCCACCCGACCCCGATGGGAATTGAAATTCAGTAAAAAATAAGAAAGAGCCTCTTCACGGTGATATAACAGACTGTGAGGAAGAAGAAAAAATGTATGGTTTATTGATGATGGTGCTCAAGATGGAAAGATTTTTAAACATTTTATGAAAGTCACTTGTGCTGTCAATTCTGTAGTACCGTTGCAGGTTTGGAATCCATATCAAGAAGGTACTGGAAAGAGAGAAATGATTATAGAACGTAACGACACACTTCTAGGGCTACATGGTTGTGCGTTTAAATACGCTATAACGTTAAAGCAGTGTGATTTCCGCTTTGTTAGTCATGTGGAATGCAAATCTGTTAGTACCCCAATACAGGAAATATATTTCCAACACCTGACATAGATTCACCCTGTACGTTTTCTATGCCACTCACTATGGTGAGAAACTGTAAGATGATAAAACTACTGCGTGCTACATCAAAGGAAAGGAAAACATAGATTCTTTGTTTTGAATGGGGCTATATAGCTTTCTGCAGGTGTAAAGTGCTCACTTTTCACATCTGATTACGGTTAAGAAACTATGCTATCCTCGCACTCTTCCTATAAGATGGAGAAATGTAGGGTCCCCCTGAATAGGTCAGGCGTGTACTACACGCCGGAATAGGCTAGAAGGGTAGCGGAGTACGTGTGGAGTGCGCATTGGGGTTTTTTAGGTTAGAGAATTCCCTCCCTAGGCCCGACAAGACGCCTCCTGAGACGCGGCAAGGTAAGAGTAGGCAAAATTCAACAGGAAATAATAATATTAATGTGCTAATAGTAAACCGCAGGAGCGTCTATAGAAAGGACCCAGAACTGCTCTCATTAATAAACGGTCGCAACGCCCATATAGTACTAGAGACAGAAAGTTGGCTGAAACAAGACGTAAACAGTAATGAAATCCTAAACTCAGATTGGAATGTATACCGCAGAGACAGACTGGACAGTGAAGGGGGAGGCGTGTTTATAGCGACAAGAAGTGCAATAGTATCGAAGGAAATTGACGGAGATCTGAAATGTGAAATAATTTGGGTGAAGGTCACGGTTGAAGCGGGCTCAGACATGGTAATTGGATGTTTCTATAGGCCCCCAGCAGCTGTTGTAGCTGAGCACCTGAAGGATAATTTTGAAAATATTTCGAGTAGATTTCACCAACCATGTTATAGTTCTGGGTGGAGATTTTAATTTGCCGGATATAGACTGGGAGACTGAAACGTTCATAAAGGGTGGCAGGGACAAAGAATCCAGTGAAATTTTTTTAAGTGCTTTATCTGAAAACTACCTTGAGCAGTTAAACAGAGAACCGATTCGTGGCGATAAAATATTAGACATTCTGGTGACAAACAGACCCGAACTACTTGAAACAGTTAACGCAGAACAGGGAATCAGCGATCATAAAGCGGTCACTTCATCGATGATTTCAGCCGTAAATAGAAATATTAAAAAAGGTAGGAAGATTTTTCTGTTTAGCAAAAGTGGCAAAAAGCAGAGCACAGTGTACCTGACGGCTCAACACAAAAGTTTTATCTCAAGTACTGATAGTGTTGAGGATCAGTGGACAAAGTTCAAAACCATCGTACAATATGCGTTAGATGAGTATGTGCCAAGCAAGATGGTAAGAGATTGAAAAGAGCCACCGTGGTACAACAACCGAGTTAGCAAACTGCTGCGGAAGCAAAGGGAACTTCACAGCAAACATAAACATAGCCAAAGCCTTGCAGACAAAGAAAAATTACGCGAAGCGAAATGTAGTGTGAGGAGGGCTATGCGAGAGGCGTTCAATGAAATCGAAAGTAAAGTTCTATGTACTGACTTGGCAGAAAATCCTAAGAAATTTTGGTCTTATGCCAAAGCGGTAGGTGGATCAAAACAAAATGTCCAGACACTCTGTGACCAAAATGGTACTGAAACAGAGGATGACAGACAAAAGGCCGAAATACTGAATGTCTTTTTCCAAAGCTGTTTCACAGAGGAAGACTGCACTGTAGTTCCGTCTCTAGATTGTCGCACAGATGACAAAATGGTAGATATCGAAATAGACGACAGAGGGATAGAGAAACAACTAAAATCGCTCAAAAGAGGAAAGGCCGCTGGACCTAATGGGATACCAGTTCGATTTTACACAGAGTACGCGAAGGAACTTGCCCCCCTTCTTGCAGCGGTGTACCGTAGGTCTCTAGAAGAGCGTAGCGTTCCAAAGGATTGGAAAAGGGCACAGGTCATCCCCGTTTTCAAGAAGGGACGTCGAACAGATGTGCAGAACTATAGACCTATATCTCTAACGTCGATCAGTTGTAGAATTTTGGAACACGTATTGTGTTCGAGTATAATGACTTCTCTGGAGACTAGAAATCTACTCTGTACGAATCAGCAGGGGTTTCGAAAAAGACGGTCGTGTGAAACCCAGCTCGCGCTATTCGTCCACGAGACTCAGAGGGCCATAGACACGGGTTCACAGGTAGATGCCGTGTTTCTCGACTTCCGCAAGGCGTTCGATACAGTTCCCCACAGTGAAATGGCTCTGAGCGCTATGGGACTTAACATCTATGGTCATCAGTCTCCTAGAACTTAGAACTACTCAAACCTAACTAACCTAAGGACATCACACAACACCCAGCCATCACGAGGCGGAGAAAATCCCTGACCCCGCCGGGAATCGAACCCGGGAACCCGGGCGTGGGAAGCGAGAAAGCTACCGCACGACCACGAGATGCGGGCTCCCCACAGCCGTTTAACGAACAAAGTAAGGGCATGTGGACTATCAGACCAATTGTGTAATTGGATTGAAGAGTTCCTAGATAACAGAAAGCAGTATGTCATTCTCAATGGAGAGAAGTCTTCCGAGGTAAGAGTGACTTCAAGTGTGCCGCAGGGGAGTGTCATAGGACCGTTGCTATTTACAATATACATAAATGACCTTGTGGATGACATTGGAAGTTCACTGAGGCTTTTTGCAGATGATGCCGTGTTGTATCGAGAGGTTGTAACAATGGAAAATTGTACTGAAATGCAGGAGGATCTGCAGCGAATTGACGCATGGTGCAGGGAATGGCAATTCAATCTCAATGTAGACAAGTCTAATGTGCTGCGAATACAAAGAAAGATAGATCCCTTATCATTTAGCTACAAAATTGCAGCTCAGCAACTGGAAGCAGTTAATTCCATAAATTATCTGGGAGTACGCATTAGGAGTGATTTAAAATGGAATGATCATATAAAGTTGATCGTCGGTAAACCAGATGCCAGACTGAGATTCATTGGAAGAATCCTAAGGAAATGCAATTCGAAAACAAAGGAAGTAGGTTACAGTACGCTTGTTCACCCACTGCTTGAATACTGCTCAGCAGTGTGGGATCCGTACCAGATAGGGTTGATAGAAGAGATAGAGAAGATCCAATGGAGAGCAGCGCGCTTCGTTACAGGATCATTTAGTAATCGCGAAAGCGTTACGGAGGTGATAGATAAACTCCAGTGGAAGACTCTGCAGGAGAGACGCTCAGTAGCTCGGTAGGGGCTTTTATTAAAGTTTCGAGAACATACCTTCACCGAAGAGTCAAGCAGTATATTGCTCCCTCCTACGTATATCTCGCGAAGACACCATGAGGATAAAATCAGAGAGATTAGAGCCCACACAGAAGCTTACCGACAATCCTTCGTTCCACGAACAATACGAGACTGGAATAGAAAGGAGAACCAATAGAGGTACTCAGGGTACCCTCCGCCACACACCGTCAGGTGGCTTGCGTAGTATGGATGTAGATGTAGATAGAGATCATCCGCAATGGAACATGTATGAAACCATGACACTGTATAAGGAAATAGACAAATTCGTGGTAGCGGCGTTTTACATGCGAAATTACACTTCACGCAGCCGTAACCTCGTGAACTGCACACAGTCTCTTCCACACACAACATCTGTTTAGCAGCTGTATGCACAGGGTTTGCAGTACCTCACAAACCTTTGTCACTGACTTCGAATAACTGCAGTTATAGAACTGAAAACTTGATTTACGTCCAAAATGTGGCAGAGAAATGGAATACCTTGCATACACCGTCGTTTGTCCAGAGGTGGGTGCCGAAATAGGTTATCCACCGGTCTGGTGGACATGATTCATCCCACATGCCCTGGATGTCCTCTGCTGGCTGTGGTATGGAGATCTTTGCTGTAGTCGATTGCAGGTAGATAGCGCTCTAAGTAACACCCATAAAATGCAATTGTACATTAGTCGAAAGTAGGTTATATCAAACAGCTGATACACCCTGAGAGCAAAACGGAAAAAATCGTTAAATGTGTGATAGTTGACCTCTGCAACATCTGCCTCTCTCTAGAATGCATCATCATTCTACTATTAAATCACACCTCACAATAACCCCTCTCAACCGATTCCTCCATCTACTTTCTATCATCCTTCAAAGCAGATCTACGTCAGATTAGAGGCAGATGGTTCTCTTTTCCAGAAAAGCATCAAAGACAGCATTCTGCTCGCATGTATCCCTATTACGTCAATAGACATACACCATAACGTTTTTAAAAACCATGTAGCATCCGCTCTGTAAGGTATTTTTTAGCTATAACCACATGGTTCTTATTGACAGAGAGTGCAGAGAAGGACGTCGTAAATACAGTTTGTTTGAGTTTGAAACAAGTAAACAGTCTTGCACTGGGTCAAACAAACTGTCCATTGTGTAGTTGTCTATTGCAGTCCCCAAGCTTGTAATACAATGCTCTTTAGCTAAAGACATTCTATAAACATCTATAAGGTGGTTGCCTATAACTCTGGGATCACACCTGGGCTTGTGATAAAACATATACAGATTTATTGTTCTACATTCGGTAGTCAACTACATTAACAAATGTATTCTAGCCATCTTCTAGCTGTCTACGAAAAATGACTGTTTCTCTGCACCAAGCAGACATGTAAGTACTCCCTCACTCTCCCACAATTTACCCACATTTTGGTGTATTTTCCCTCAATTTATACGTAATTTCCGCTAATTTTGCTGATGTTATATCACTTCTGTTCATGTGATCAAGACATAACTCTTGCCATGTATTCTGAAATTGCTTGTAAGTGTAACACAGTCGTGAACATGTAGTGCAATAGCGCTACTTTTCTGTATGTGTGTGTTTGCCCGTACCAATTTCATTCAACACCTTAGATATATTTAGCGCTACGATCTGTTTGTGGTGGGAATTTCACTACTTTATTTGCATAATGTTTGCATGTGATCTCAGACGCTGAAAATCTGATCTATTTAATACCTGTAAATTTTTGTACAATTTATTTGACAGTGCAGTGCTGATGGACTATTTTCCTTCTAGTTTTGATATCGAAATTGTATCGGCTCTCCCATTGTCCCCAGCATTATTCTAAGGATAGATGAAAACGTCTGTTTGTGTGTTTGGAGACTTCGGTCCACACACAATCAGGACGTAACCACTTGAGAGAGACAGAGAGAGGGATGCTTTGTTTGTGGTCATGAGACGAAAGGAGGCCAACATCTGGTCCATGTCAGCGGTATTTAGTATTATGATATGAAATTACTACACTGGGCCATTTTTTGATCTCTGTGGGGTTGTACGGATGACAGACATATGTGTGGGGGACCACAGAGTTATCACATGATGGAAAGTGTGGGTTGACGTTACAGATATAAGCTCTACCCTGATAGAGAGCCCTGTTTCCCACAGACTGAAAAATAAAGAATATGCATTAACATATTACTGAAATTGATTTTAATTTCGCGTTATGAGATCCTTCCCTCCAGCATTGACTTAGTCTTTATACCACCAATTTTTTTTTTAGGAGGGTGAGAAGGCGAGGGGTGGGTGTGACACATCCTCTGGTAATAGTGTCGTGCACCGGCTCAGTCGATCGCTACACATCAAGGTGGGGACACACACAAAAATTTGCCAGCCGGACAATGCCTCCAGTCTGCAGCGGTGTAATTACACAATTAATACAAGTAAGAACGTGCATCAATATATGATTCACATTGATTTGAATTTCATGTCCTGAGGTCCTTTCCAGCAAAGACTGCGTCTTTTTCCCACAACTCTTTCTGGGAGTAGT
Source organism: Schistocerca cancellata (assembly GCF_023864275.1). Taxonomy (NCBI): domain Eukaryota; kingdom Metazoa; phylum Arthropoda; class Insecta; order Orthoptera; family Acrididae; genus Schistocerca; species Schistocerca cancellata. Next base: position 845,689,861 of record NC_064627.1, read on the forward strand.
GGGGACAGAGGGGGCGAGGGGTGGGAGAGTGGGACAGCCTGTGGTAGTGGCATTGTGTACTAGCTCAGTCGATTCCTGCATGCTAGACTGAGAACATAGAAAAAGATTTGCCAACAAGGCAACACATCCAGTCTGCAGCAGTGTATTTACGTAATTATTACATGTAGGTATTTTACCCATGGTCTAGGTTCAAATCAAATGGCTCCAAGCACTATGGGACTTAACATCTGAGGTCATCAGTCCCCTAGACTTAGAAATAATTATACCTAACTAACCTAAGGACATCACACACATCCATGCCCGAGGGAGAATTCGAACCTGCGACCGTAACAGCGTGGTGGTTCCGGACAGAAGCGCGTAGAACCTCTCGGTCACAACGCTGGCCATTATCTAGGTGTAGCGTCATTCATTAATAATCAAAACGACATCGGTCCCAGGTACGAAACCTACCAGTGATTAAATTTTGATTAATAATCATCATTTGCAGCTGAAGACTTCCGGCATAAGAAGTCACCCCTCATTCTGCCAACGACTTTGTCAAAGAGGGCAGAGTAGTGGACAGAGGTTCAGGGCACTTTTTTGTTCTTGGGTTAGGAAACTGCCCCTTAAGGCGGAAGAATCAGTAATGATCAACGGCATGAGGGTGCAGAAGGCAATAAAAACCACTGTATTAAAGACACATAACGTGTATCCACAGCACATGTGGCAAATAATTGAAGAAGTGTCATGATGATCTCTCCATTGGCAATAGGTTCTCGAATAGTCACGCATCAAGATCTCCAGGAGGGGCTGCGAGTGGGGAGGTGACTATGAAAAATTGAATAACCGACGGAAGGATAACATTCTGTGAGACCAGGTGCGTAATGTCAGAACCTTGGATATGGTAGGGAAGCTAGAAAATCTAGATATAGTAGAAATCAGTGAAGTGAAATGGAAAGAGGACAAGGATTTCTGGTCAGATCAGTGTAGGGTAATATCGAGACCAGGATAAAATGGGAGTAGGATTCGTTATAAACAGGGTGGTAGGGCAGAGAGTGTGTTACTGTGAAGAGTTCAGTGGTAGTGTTGTTCTTATAAGAATCGAGAGAAAACCAAAAATGACAACGATAGTTCAGGTATAACTGCCGAAATCGCGAAGAAGAGAGAGAGAAAGTATTTGAGGATACCGAAAGGGTAATAAAGTATGAAAATGGAGACTAAAATATTAGTCATGGTAGACAGTTGTATGGGCGGGAGTAGAAGAATATGTCACAGGAGAACATGGGCTTTGGAGAGGAACGAGGGGGAGAAAGACTAATTGAGTTCTGTAATAAATGTCAACTAGTAATACCGAACACTCTGTTCAAGAATCGCAACAAGAAGAGGCGTACATAGGTGCAGCTACAGACACAGATCACAATGTAGTAGTGATGAAGAGTAGGCTGAAGTTTAATATATTACTCAGGAATAATCAATATGCAAAGAAGTGGGATACGGGAGTACTAAGGAATGGCGAGATATGGTTGAATTTCTCTAAGGCTGTAGATAGAGCAATAAGGAATAGCTCAATATGCAGTTCAGATGAAGAGGAATAGACATAGCTAAAAAGGGCCATCACAAAAGTTGGGAAGGAAAACATAGGTAAAAAGAAGGTAACAGCATAGAAATAATGGGTAACAGAAGAAGTACTTCAATTGATCGATGAAAGGAGGAAGTATGAAAATGTTCCGGGAAACTCAGGAATAGAGAAATACAAGTCGCTGAGGAATGAAATAAACAGGAAGTTCAGGGAAGGTAAGACGACATGACTGCAGGAAAAATGTGAAGACATCGAGAAAGAAATAATTGTCGGAAGGACAGATTGAGGATACAGGAAAGTCAAAACAACCTTCGGTGACATTAAAAGCAGGGGTGATAACATTAAGAGAGAAACGGGAATTCCACTGTTAAATGCAGAGGAGACAGCTAAGCACGCAAGTTTCTGAAAAGAATTTTATAGAGAAGAAAATTGAGTTGGTGTTTGATAACGATCAGTTTGTCATTAGGAAAGGAAAAGGCACCAGAGAGGCAACTCTGACGTTGCTGTTGATAAGGGAAGCAACACTAATGAAAAGTCAAGGCACGTTTATACGATTTTGTCGACCTGAAAAAAAGCATCCGACATTGTAAAATGGTGTTCGAAACTCTGTGAAAAATAGGGCTAAGCGACAGGAAGATACGGGTAATATGCAATACGTACAAGAGACAGGAGGGAATCATAAGAGTGGATGATCAAGATCGAAGTGCTCGGATGAAAACTTACGTAAGACAGGGCTGCAGTCTTTCGCTCCTACTGTTCAATCTGTACATCGAAGAATCAATGATAGAAATAAAAGAAAGGTTGAGGAGTGGAATTAAAATCCAAGGTGAAAAGACATCAATGATAGGATTCGCTGATCACAGTGCTATCCTGAGTGTAAGTGAAGAAGGATTACATGATCTGCTGAATGGAATGGACAGTCTAATGACTATAGAATACGGATTGAGAGCAAATTGAAGGAAGACAAAAGTAATGAAAAGTAGCAGAAATGAGAACAGCGAGGAACTTAACAACAGGATTGATGATCACGAAACAAATGAAGTTAAGGAATTCTGCTACCAAGTCAGCAAAATAACTAGCGACAGGTGGAGCAAGGAGGTCATCAAAAGCAGACTAGCACTGACAAAAAGGACATTCCTGCCTAAGAAAATATACTAGTATCAGTCGTAGGCCTTAATTTGTTCCCATCAGTTTTTCATTAGTGGGAAGGGGGAAGTGGGAAAAGGGGATGGGAGATCTGGGGATTTTGCAACAGAGGAGGGTGTTATTAATTCATCAGTTTCATGAATTATCCAATGAATTTGATATAAAATGTGAGCTTGTAATGCCGACAGGGAGGGTTGGGTATTTCCCAAAGAGATGGGGGAGGAGGAGGTAAAGGGTGAAGGATGAGGCGTTTCTCAGTAGTAATGATTATCCCCAGGATGTCACAAATCAACTACCAGGTATTCATAAGTCAGTAAGCATAACAATGGATATACCATAGATGTATGCTTGTCCCTGAATGTATGTAATGTACGCAAACAAAATGTGTCAAAACAAACTTTGGCTTACTACTCTCATGGCCGTTTGGATGTTTGGCACCTGGGTTAGATGATTCCTGTGTCAGCTGTATCAGTGGAGACTACCCGATGTAGAAGCTATTTCGGACTGTTGCGTGGTTGCTACCTTGCACTTGGATTTGGATCATTGCAAAGATGCTTGTGATCACTGTGGTGATGGGTAGGTTTCCTATCAGCCAGTTGCAAAGGAGTGGAGATGAGGGTGACTGTTGCAAATGCCCGACCTACTGAAAGCATTGATTTGGTGATCGTTGACTTATGCTCCTACTGTCTACGAATTACAGTGTGCATGCATTTACATTCCCAGTAGTTATGGTTTGTGTGTGAAAAGGCTATTCTGTTGTTTACCATGCTGCTTATCCCTTGTCGTCTGTTTTTGTGAAGTCATTTTATTGTTTATTTCTGACTATTAATAAATTGTCGGGTGGAAGCCTCTTGCCTGTGTTTGGCCGCTTATTCTAGACTCGCTTATTCTAAAATTTCTTCAGTTTCGTTAGGTGCTGTAAATTTTTTAAGCTTGTTAACTAGTAAACTTTATGTTACAGTATATCTTGGGAACACATGTAGTTTATATTGTTAGTTCCGCTAAAAGGATCTCAAGTAAAAGAACTGTTAATTTTAAGGTGGTTCCTCTCTCCATCAACAGTACTTAAACGAGAGCCTAAAAACTCAGCTGGCCAAGCAGCTTGACTACCAGAATGAGATTTCGCTCTTCAGCAGAGTGTGCACTGATATAAAACTCCTGTGCATCGGACCGAGACTCGAACTTGGTACCTTTGCCTTTCACGGGCAAGTGCTCTACTGACTAAGCTACCTAAACACGACTTAGGACCCGTCCTCACAGCTTCAGTTCCGCCAGTACCTCGCCTCCTATCTTCCAAACTTCGCAGAAGCTCTTCTGCAAAACTTGCAGAACTAGTACTCCTGGAAGAAGCGATATTGCGGAGACATGGCTTAGCCACATCCTGGGGGATGTTTCCAGGGAGAGGTTTTCTCTCTTCAGTGGAGTGTGTTCTGATATGAAACTTCTCAAGTCGTGCGTGGGTATATCAGTCGGTAGAGCACTTGCCCATGAAAGGCAAAGGTCCCTAGTTGGTGTCTGGGCCTGGCACATAGTTTTAATCTACCAGGAAGTTTAGCTTGACTACCGTTTGTGAAGAAAAAGAAGGAGTTCTTTCGGCTATAAATGAGCAACTGTTTGTAATAGATGTAAGCTTGTCATCAGCCTACTTACTTGCATTGCTTTGTTTTTATAATTACATGCGTTAGGGATTTAGTATTTTAACTGGCTGTTAATCATTTCCGTAAGTGTCTAACGCTTAAATCTGGAATGTATTTTTATTGCCACAGTATTGATCTTATTATACATCTGTGTTTAAAGCTTGGATTTACTGTCAACATTTCAGAAATAGTTTTCTTAAAATATATTGTCTTCAAATTTTCTTCAGTGTTAATTTAGAGATTTTGTAAGTAGTGCCATCAGTTATTTTGCTTCGAAAAGAGAAATTCACTGGGAAATTATATTTTGGTGGTAGTTTCTGAGACTTCTTTAAGATCATTTTTATGTGGCAATAAGTGGTTTAATTTTTATGAAATTTGTTGATAAAATTATGGCCCAGTTTCCTGCCACTGAACACCAGCTCACTACCACATTTCATTGGTAGCACAGCGGGGTTGTAGTCGAGTGGCAAGGTTCTGATCCTGTCTAGTGGTAGGGACAGAATATACCTTTTTTATGATTGTGTGGCGGATTCCTTGTTTGTCCTATGATTTTCTCTGTTCTTATCGCTTCTTTCCCCTACAACAATGAGAATAATGCAAAGTCAAATTGCACCTATTTCAAGTACATCTTGAAACGTATATCCCCCTCTAAATGGTTTTATCTTTTCAGAAGTGGGAGGAAGTCAAAGGTACACTACAACACCTAGCAATACACTTGTAAAACCATCCTTCAAGTTGAGCACAGCTTCATTGGCTTCAAAGAGCAGCAAATGAAACATCACAATGCCTTTAGGCGGACGACCACACCAGTTTTGGCCACGACGCATGCTAGACAGCAGCAATGTTCAGCAGCAGATTTAATCAGCCAGCTGACGGTGAGTAGTGACCAGTCAGCCAAGCAAGATGGATGTGGAATACGTTACGTGTTTTCTCTCATAATAAACGTACTTCACTATAATTTTAAAAAAAAAATATTTATCCATCATTCTATTTGCTTAATGTGCTGCGGATTATACGTTCTATTACATAGATGTTGGATAATAAGAAAAATAAAGTGACTCATCTGTTTTATGCAATCAGATTTTCATGAAAATCTCGTTAGTAAAAATTTACAGGTGTTGGAGAAAAGTCCCCTATGAAACAAGGGAGTACCAATGCCAGAGACGAGGCATTTGGGACATCTGAAAGTTTAATGCCCCCAATGAATGTTTTACCAGTGGATGCTTGAGAGTAATTAGCAATTGCTGTAGTAAATGCATGCCATGTCTTACAAAATATTGCGGCGGGAAGAGATGGCTATAAATTAGAATACATTTTGTACGTTCCTCCAGAACTGGAAATTACCCCAAGTCCTACAAGGTGTCGAAAGTCATCATGAAATTTGTTTAGGATATAAAGATGGTCTGGCTGCTTCGACAAGTGCACGGAAGAAAATGGCAGTCGCATGAGTTGTTCATGGGACAGTACGCTCACAACTGGCAGCGCAGAGCCAGCTGGCTGTCGCAGCTGCCCATACACGAGGTACAGTGCACACCACTTTGTAATTGGACTGCCTGCCTAGTGCGTTACAGATCTACTACACCACCGACTCAGCCCCTTTCATCTGCGTCTGCACCTGCCAATATGTCTCCCCGTCTCCCACTCCCACTGCTAACATGGCACAAGAACTCTACGTAAGGAGCCAACGACGAGAATGCAGCTGACAATAAATCTGAAACTTTAAAATCCTCCTTAGACTGCTAACACTAACGGATATGTGTGTCTCCTTGGTACAGTTACGCTATTCCTTGTTGTACTGTTATAAAATGACTGAACTAAGCAAGAACTCTGTGGTTTCTAATAATTCACAGCACCAGAATTTTAATACAACGTGTCCTAAAACGTTTATGGAATGCTGCTTGACATCCAGAGCCATCCGTAGTGTCTTAGGATTAACGTTGAGTGAGTTTCAAAAATTGGTTCAGATGGCTCTGAGCACTACGGGACTTAACATCTGAGCTCATCTGTCCCTTAGACTTAGAACTACTGAAACCTAACTACCCTAAGGACATCACACACATCCATTCCCGAGGCAGGATTCGAACCTGCGACCGTGGCAGCAGCGCGGTTCCGGACTGAAGCGCCTAGAACCGCTCGGCCACAACTGCCAGCTGAGTGAGTTTGCCGTTAGAATATTGAGATTGTGGATGGGGCCGTAATCAGTTACTCTCGGTTGCACAACAAATACGTAAACTTTTTAAAATTTTAAAACAATCTCTTTAAAAAAGCACAATTGACTGTATAACTGCTGAAAGCCTTATCACAAAAAACCACTATTTTAGGGCCGAAGCCATCAACAATAACCACAAACAACAGCCGGTTGAAGGCCTGAATTAGGAGTCAGAAGAACAATTCCAAATAGCACATAGCAAGAAGGTGTGCCCGGAATAATCGAAGACAAGATCGGTTTTATCGATAAAATCAAATCCCAAACTCAAGTCAACCGGCAGCTTCTTAACCAAGGCCAAAGACATGGGCCAGGAGAAATCGCCAACTGGGAAACTCCCTCGGACCCAACCATGCAGAAGCAAAACCTGGCCATTGGCAACTCGACATCTCTGCACCAGAGAAGGGACTGACCGAAGTCTCGCAAGATGACCAAATTCAAGAAACCATTCGAAACTCAACAACGAGAAAGAGCTACCACAATCCAAAAGGGCACAAATAGGTTCGCCACCTACCCGGGAACAAATATAAGGCAGCGGCGGTGATGATGGGGCGGCGATAACGGTGCACCAATGTTCAAAGGCTCGATTTCGAAGTCGCTTCCCACCCCGGCGTCATTTATTGGCTCTGGGTGCGCGCTTTTGAAGGCAAGAACGAACTAAATGACCTTTCTGTCCACACCTGAAACAAAGCCGCGGTTCCCTCTTAGCTGCCTCCAGCGGTGTCGCTAATTCGGAGTTTTCCTTGACAACGTCCGCGGGCTGAAACTTAGCCTCACGGCATCCCTCGTCCACGAGCGGTAACGCAGATATCGCTAAAACGGTGACACGAAGTTCTTCCCAGTTTGAAGGACGATCACGAAAAACAAAGTGCGACTGATCCACGGCATGCATTCCACTTAGGACAATAGAAACCAACTCCATTTCTGGGAAATCGACCAACAAAGCCAAGCAGGAAGTCTTGAATCTGTCCTCATATTGATTTAACTTCTCTTTATCCTGTTGCATCTGCCAGATATAGCGACACTTGAGCTGTTTGCGAACCTCTATGGTCAATCTTTCATTAATTACCGGCTGCCTCAATTTCTTCAATAAGAACCCCTCTGCCATGGCTCGGGATACGAGGGTCCTCAATTCGCCTCTAGCTAACGGATATAATAGCGACAAAACTACTTGATGCGAAATGCCAAAGGCAGCAGTGTGTTGCTCAAGGCGAACCAACAACCATAATAAGCTTTCAATTTGCTCGAGTCGATCTATAACTAATTCTGTGATGTCACGAAGGAGGTGCACCCAAGGTTTAGGCAACTTAGCAAACCTTGCGTCTGACTTCTCGGAAGACACCAAAGCATCACTCCCGGAATGGCTTCCACGCCGCTTTGGAGAAAGCGAGTCCTGATATTCAGTCCTTTTTCCATCAAGTTCTAAACATGTAAGCTTAAACTTCAAATCATTAACCAAGAACCCCAATTCGACGGTTGATTTCTTATAATTCTCCTACAACCTTGTTGTTGTTGTTGTGATCTTCAGTCCTGAGACTGGTTTGATGCAGCTCTCCATGCTACTCTATCTTGTGCAAGCTTCTTCATCTCCCAGTACCTAATGCAACCTGCATCCTTCTGAATCTGCTTAGTGTATTCATCTCTTGGTCTCCCCCTACGATTTTTACCCTCCACGCTGCCCTCCAATACTAAATTGGTGATCCCTTGATGCCTCAGAACATGTCCTACCAACCGATCCCTTCTTCTGGTCAAGTTGTGCCATAAACGTCTCTTCTCCCCAATCCTATTCAATACTTCCTCATTAGTTATGTGATCTACCCATCTAATCTTCAGCATTCTTCTGTAGCACCACATTTCGAAAGCTTCTATTCTCTTCTTGTCCAAACTATTTACCGTCCATGTTTCACTTCCATACATGGCTACACTCCATACAAATACTTTCAGAAATGACTTCCTCACACTTAAATCTATACTCGATGTTAACAAATTTCTCTTCTTCAGAAACGCTTTCCTTGCCATTGCCAGTCTACATTTTATATCCTCTCTACTTCGACCATCATCAGTTATTTTGCTCCCCAAATAGAAAACTCCTTTACTACTTTAGGTGCCTCATTTCCTAATCTAATACCCTCAACATCACCCGACTTAATTCGACTACATTCCATTATCCTCGTTTTGCTTTTGTTGATGTTCATCTTATATCCTCCCTTCAAGACACCATCCATTCCATTCAACTGCTCTTCCAAGTCCTTTGCTGTCTCTGAGAGAATTACAATGTCATCGGCGAACCTCAAAGTTTTTATTTCTTCTCCATGAATTTTAATACCTACTCCGAATTTTTCTTTTGTTTCCTTTACAGCTTGTCCAATATACAGATTGAATAACATCGGGGATAGGCTACAACCCTGTCTTACTCCCTTCCCAACCACTGCTTCCCTTTCATGTCCCTCGACTCTTATAACTGCCATCTGGTTTCTGTACAAATTGTAAATAGCCTTTCGCTCCCTGTATTTTACCCCTGCCACCTTCAGAATTTGAAAGAGAGTATTCCAGTCAACATTGTCAAAAGCTTTCTCTAAGTCTACAAATGCTAGAAACGTAGGTTTGCCTTTCCTTAATCTTTCTTCTAAGATAAGTCGTAAGGTCAGTATTGCCTCACGTGTTCCAGTATTTCTACGGAATCCAAACTGATCTTCCCCAAGGTCAACTTCTACTAGGTTTTCCATTCGTCTGTAAAGAATTCGTGTTAGTATTTTGCAGCTGTGGCTTATTAAACTGATTGTTCGGTAATTTTCACATCTGTCAGCACCTGCTTTCTTTGGGATTGGAATTATTATATTCTTCTTGAAGTCTGAGGGTATTTCGCCTGTTAGTTAAATGAATTAACTGCGCCGTCACCCTGTCTAACTGACTGCCACTAGGTTGAGTGTCTTCCAAAAAGCCTATGGTGTCCTCAATGCCCCTAATCGCCTTAAACAAAAACTCAATAGCTGCTTCTATCTCACTCACACCATCCGGCGTGACGTCAACCGGCTGAAGAACGGTAGCACGCTGACGGGCCGCTAAGTCTGGAACACTACCCTCAATAGGCTGACGCCTTATCGCCAGCTCATAAATGGGGTGGTCCTTCCTCAACAGGCAGATCCCGGGGCACTGTCTGACCGCCATTAGAATTAGTCACCTAAAACAACAAAATATCAAAATAAATATCCAGTAAAACTGACAGAACTACAATTGTACCGAGAGTAACTGAAAAGGGACTATCATAATCGTTACCACGCTCTGCTACCAGCAGAGAGCTGATTTCTCTGGGTGGGGCAGGATAAGGTTACGACTGTGGATGGGGCCGTAATCAGTTACTCTCGGCTGCACAACAAATTCGTAAACTTTATTTAAAGAAATTAAAATTTTAAAAGAATCTGTTAAAAAAACACAGCTGACTGTATGACGGCTGAAGGCCTTTATCACAAAAAATTCCACAATTTTAGGGCCGAAGGTCACCAACAATAACCTCAAACAGCAAACGGCTGAATGTCTGAATTAGAAGTCAGAAGAACAATTCCAAATAGCACACATTTCAACGAATACTTTGCTTTTAAAACAAATTTGCTTTAAAAGAATTGTAACACGGCTGAAGGCCTTATTATGAAAGAAGTTAAATTATTGTTCGGCTGAAGGCCACACACTACTTAAAATTAGAAATGGCTGAAGACCTGAATTAGAAGACAAGAACAATTCGAAATAGCACTTTTAAAATAAATACCTCGCTTTTAAAACAAATTTGCTTAAAAAAAGTTTACTGTAACATGGCTGAAGGTCTTATCACTAAAGAAGTGAAATTATTTCTCGGCTGAAAGCCACACCAACAGTAACTAGAAAATTACAAATATCCTTAAAACAAGCCTCACAATCTAAGCAATCAGGAGAAGCGGTTCTCAGCAAGTGTTCCAAGGGTCGGCCTGGGAAGGTAACTCAAACGTAAAGTAAGGTGAGACAGGCTGCCAAGAGTTGTACTCACGTAAAGGATGGCAACTCAAACTAGGGGCAGCTTAAGCGCCGACCGACCTTCTAACCAAACAGCCCAGCGTCCGATCACCGATACAACGATGGGATATTTTTAGGCAAGGGCGAAGAGACAGACAGCACTACGTCTTCAGAAAACACCCAAGGCGGAAGGAAACACTAGAACCAAGGTAGACCTCAAAAAAAAAAAATGCACAGTACAATACAAGAGGCTGTCGAACTACACGCCGTGTTGGACAGCATCAACAACACGAGGAAAGGTACACAGCCAGGAAGGAACGCTAACCTCCAGGACAGGTAACTGGGGCGTTAGCGGCAACAAGGCAGAAAATACCGCTGGTTGTACTTCACTAATAAGAATAATACCAAATTCAACGATGAATAACAAATAGAGAAAGACGGCTGCAATATTTCAATGCCTCGAAACACTTCACTCGTTGGGGCCATGCACAGCGGCCCTTCGAGCAACAGCCCACCGACCAAAGACGAGATATCAGAACAGTCGAGGTTGCATTAGCGGTTAACTCTTCACTCAAGTTAAACGTCCAGGGTTCGGTGTGCAACGAAGTCGTCGCTCTCACAGCTACCCCTATTCGATCCGGCAGTGGCAGCGCGCCGCCAGCGGCCGTGGCTTGCCCCTGCGCTGCACGGACCTGCTCGCTGCTGCGCACCCGACCGACCTTGTCCGTTCGCAACTCCCCACTCCACAAAATGTGACTCCGGAAATACTAACTGTCGCTCCAAAGATAGTACCACAGTACTGGTATCGATAAGCGCTGCTGCTGCCACTCACGGGCAGGCAAGCCAGCAACTTAGTGACGCCAGTAAATCGAATTAGAAACGATATGCCATAACCGCAATGACAAGATGCCAAGCAATAAACGGCATGAACACGAGCCGCGCATGGCTCAAATCTGGAATAGTTTTTTTTTCATTCGACATCCGTCGATGCAGTTATGTAGAGTTTTGAGGTTCATAAATTTAGGAAGAGGCAGTGGGTTTGAGTATATAAAAAAGTTTGTAATACTGCAACACACTTGCAACTTGTGCCTCGTGAAAGTGACAAGAGACGTTTGTAAGGCTTTGTCACCTTTCTGTACCAATTGCAGTTGTTACAGCCAAGTCTTACCCACGATTTAAAAGCAAATAATTCATCTCTATTGCTGTCCATTACCAAGTGAGGCTTACAACCGTCTTCAGACTGGTAATAGTCAAACAAATGTCAAAGAAATCTCTGGCAACCAGTTTAGAATGACATTTTGACTTGAAAAGATTTCATTAGGTATGTGATTTGAGAAGTGATGATAAAGTGAAATCACAACGAATTATTTGCAAAAACTATAGCGGAATTGACGATACTTCAATTTTTGCTGCAGAAGACTATGAGCTGAAATTCATACACGCAAGACCTAGTTAAAGCCGAACTCAGGAGTGCGTTGTTTGTGTAGGACACATATTCTTTAGTGTCACAATCGTAAAATCTCTGTAAATCAAGGTTTCTGATGAGAGGTTTGAAAAAGAGAGTTGTTCTGAAACCTAATTTAAAAGAAAAGAAACGAACATTTGATTAACAACTGACTAATAATTGGTACTATAAATGATATTGAATTTCAGATTTAACTTTTCTCCTACACACTTTTTATGCACAGTTGACGAATAAGTGTTTTTATTCATTTAATTGCATAATGTTTCGAATAATATACGTTATTCACGAGTAACCAATAGTATTTTATATCGATATTTGTTATTCGTCGTTCGCATAAATTTTACACAAATCTGGTGCTAAGTGAAACGCATCGTGCATGCTCACACTGTGAATTCGCAGCCTGTGTGTGAGCACAAGTATGTGAAATCCCGTGGCTCACCTGCCTGGCACAGCCACGCGTACATGCGCTCATGCTGTTGTCATTAGCGTCGATAATTTTCGGCAACTTCCGCGAACGTCCGCGAAGCACATTGATGCTCTCACTTGCGTGCCACAAGCGGGTGCACGCCACGCGGTTGCAGGGATCTACTGTGCAGCGCGCTGGGACGCGAGCTGCTTGTCACCACAGGCATTATTGGCGAGGTCGGTTGTGCTTGCTCTGTTTGCGACAGCCTCCTGGTTGTCATGCAAGGCAACTTCAGTTTATTGCAGGTTAGCCTCCCCACGCGCACAAAAATGGTTCAAATGGCTCTAAGCACTATGGGACTTAACATCTGAGGTCATCAGTCTCCTAGACTTAGAACTATTTAAACCTAACCAACCTAAAGACATCACACACACCCATGCCCGAGGCAGGATTCGAACCTGCGACCGTATCAGCAGCGCGATTCCGGACTCCCACACGTACACAAGTATTTCGCTTTCAGACTCTCTTAAATCATTTGATAGATCTTAGTTTCATTAATTCTGTCCCTGTTCAGAAACAGGTGATTGAAATGTTAAGAGATAAAATAATGAAGCTTCAGACTGAAGGGAGTCTCTAGATCTGGCAACTGAATGTGAGTCACTGTCAGGTTTCTGTTACCAGGGAAATCACAATTCCCAGGAAGTTAGTTCATAAAGGGGAATAATTTGTATACTTGGGATGTATCCAGTAAATTGCCTAGTCCTCATCTGAGTGCACATAAAGGGATTTCCTATCTGGCTGTGGGCACAAATGAGCAAGCAAAGTTTTTCGGAGCTAGATGAACAAGTCGCTAATATTGAGAAGTTTCGTTTTAGCAATGAGAGGTGTAACGCTGCTAGTAGTAACCCTACCTTAGAGGCTGAAAGAGCTGTAGGTAGCTAGAATGTATCAAAATTCAGACCAACTACAGGAGGCCATATTTTTGCTGAATAAGACAGGATTGCTTGTGCATGACTCTCCAGTGCCCTGACAGAAAGGAGGGTAGGGTTGACGTCAGAAGCGCGTAGATATTGTGCAGGTCAGCGTGGATTGATGAAAAGGACTCAGAAAATCATAGTTGTCACTCAAGTTTACTTGTCCTTTGTGCATGCCACTATGGGTCATGACCCCGTTTGTACTCTGTTAGATAATGGGAGCAATCTCTCGCTGAATAGCGAATCCAGATATCATAGGTATGCTCGAATTTGTAGATATCCTAAAATTTAAAAACATGAAGTTAAGGGCTGGACTGTCTGTGAGAACGTCATTCAAGTGTAGAGCATGTAGTACTATATTTCGAGATTCAACTGTGACCTTCGCGGAATGAGTTTACTGTGGTTCGGGGTTTGAGTACCGATGTATGGTTAGGGTATTAGTTTTTTAAGCATGGTGGATGCTTAATGAATTGTGTTCAATTTTTGTCCTGGAAAGAAGTATCCTTTATGTGGTCATAAATGTCTCCAGAGGATATGTTCCGTAAAGAAAAGGGAGGCTCCATTCGAACTCTTGCATTTGGAGCTGGGGCAGGCTAGGGCCGTCTTACAGGTTCTAGACTAGTACCTGGAGATGTCAACGAGTAGGCTGGGTGCATCGGATTAGAGTGACAACGTGATTCAGTTGACTGATAGGGCCCCAGTATGTCAGCCACCTCATCAATTATCCCCTCATAAAATGAAATACCTTTGCAAGATAATCGATCAGCGATTGGGTGACTGTGTCATTCGGCCATCTGCGTCTCCCTACGCTTCGCCTGTAATTTTAGTGACTAAGGCGGGTATTCAGGAGTATCATCGGGCTGTTGACTACCGCCAACTGTATCAGAAGGTGATTTTAGAGTCAGTTCCCCTTCCTGATCTACGTGACTGATTGGCCATGCTTTTGGGTTTTCAGTATTTCTTTTGGTGCTAGACTAGAATCAGGCCTTTACCAAATACTCGTAACGGAGTAGTCAAAGCTCTCATCAGCGTTCTGTACGCATTGGAATTTGTTTGATCATGACTGTGCCACTTTTGGTTTGGCCACAGGTGCTGCAGTATTGTCCCATTTTTGGGATTCTCTTTTCAGACACCTACATTTTAGGATGTTGTTACTTATAGTAAGACCTTTGAAGACCACGTAGGTCACATACGTCGGGAGGCGGGATTGACAGTTAAACGGTCAAAATTAACATAGCAAAGAAGGAAATTTTTTCATTCCAGTGTCACATAACATCCACCAATGCTGTAAAGACACACCAAATCCGCATTAAAGCCATCCATCAGTTTCTGGTGCTAAAAATAAAACGGATGCTGCTAGATTCATTGAGATGAACAACTTCCCCTGTAAATTCGGACAGAATTTCGCACCGGTGGCGGCCCCAATAACCAGCTGATGTGGGAGGAAGAAAAGATCGCGTGAGGCGAATCTCAGCAAGTATCCTTGAATGCTCTTAAGACGGCGTTAGGTAATGCGCCAGGGTTGGCGATACCGAATTTTGAGAGAGACTTAATTCGCAAAATCGATGCTTTCAATTCTGGATTGGGCGCGGTTTACTTTCAGGAAAATGGAAGTGCAAGATGGACAGCTATGCTTCGAGAGCGCTGTCCCCTGCTAAGAAGAAGTATTCAGCGAATAAATTATACGCTCTGGTGATGTTATTCGGGTTGGAGCATTTCAAGTTTTATCTTGAACATAAATTGTTGTATTTGAAGACTGACAACCAAGCATTGTCGTGGGTGACCTCGCATGAAGGGGCCTGTAGTCAGGATGGCGGTCAGAATTCCGACGTTCCGTTTTTGGGTGTGGCACATTGGACATATAATGCTCCTGAGGTTTTTAGGGCCCTATCAGGTCGTTAGAGCAATCTCCATAGTCAGTTTCTTGATTCAGGATCCATCTTCACACAAAGCTGTTTGTGCCCACGTAAGTTAGCTGAAAGTAGTCATAGTACCCAGGATGATAGGGTGCAGTCCAGTCCTTCATTCACAACACAACCGTCCCTTCAAGCTTATGGTGATCAAAATGGTTCAAGTGGCTCTGAGCACTATGGGACTTAACATCTGAGGTCATCAGTCCCCTAGAACTTAGAACTACTTAAACCTAACTAACCTAAGGACAGCACACAACACCCAGTCATCACGAGGCAGAGAAAGCTTATGGTGAGGGAAGAGTATTGTATCGTGCCCGTATATCGTCGCGCAGTTAAGCATTGATAGATACTTTTGATTATCAGGATCTTTGTCGGTGCTAGCTAGAGTCGGAGGGATTTTCCTCCGCCAGAGGGAAGCACAGTGACGATTAAGTGTGTTTCAGTCACCCTGTGTCAAGCGGTTTGTGTGGCAACGACGGATAGTAAGGTTGTCGAGATCATGGCTCGCTGCTCATTTGGAATGTTATTCAGAGAGAGTTACGTGATTCCTGTATCGAATGGATCGGTGGAGAGTGCCCGATGTGGAAGTTATTTTGGCATGTTGATTAGACATCTACTTTCGCTTGGTTACTGAACTTTCCGAAGACGCCTGAGTACACGGGTGTGTTAGGTTGGTTTCCCATCAGCCAGTTACAGAGGACTCGACCGTGACTGGTGGATATTTCCAACCGATTGCAACCATTGATCGGACGGTCTTTGACTTGTGTTCCTATTTCATGAGAATTAACCTCAGCATTCAATTACCGTTCCGCTGAAAGGAATGGTTAACCGTAAAGTGGCTACTCCCTCTATCAACCGTTATAGTTCCTATGTGAAATGGCTATTCTCTTGGTTGGCATCCTCCTTATCCCTCCTCGTCTCTAAATCGATTTTTGTAAACCTTTGATGCGATTCTTTCAAGTCATTTTACTGTCTGTTTTTGACAATTAATAAACTAGTGTTGTGGAAGCCTCCGACCTGGGTTTGACGCGATAACTGGCGTTATCTAATTAGGTAGACAATAACGTGATTTCAACGCACAACTCGGTTATTGTAAAATGTCTCCAGTGTCTTTAAGTGCTGTAACTTTTTCTTAATTTGTTAACTAGTAATTTATGTGTTACAGGATAACTTGAGTTCAAATGTTTATACTTTTAGTTCCACTCAAAGCAATGGTAAACAGTAAAGTGTTGTTTCCAGGGCTCTCGGGTGTCCAGCTGGATGCGATCGTTGAAGTCCCACGATATTGCGGCGAATAACCTTTCCGCCAGCGTCCGGTGGTTTGATGGAATGGTCTGCCTGCTCATAGTCGGTGTTAGTTGTCTCCGTCAGTCGAGCTTCGACTCAGTATGCCGACGGTCCGATTGCGGCAGCCAGCATTCCGACTGCGCGGGTCGACGCTTCGATTGCGGCCGCCGACAGTCAGTTTGCGGGCGCCGACCCAGCTCCACGCCATCCCCGTCGTCGTTCCAGATGGTGAAAAATACAGAATCCCATGGAGTGTTCTCGGCTGCTGTCGTGGAAGGATCCTGTGTCCGCTTGAGACGTGACTCTTTAACAAGCTATGTTATGGTTCCCATGCCTTGCTGAATTGAAAAGACGTGTCTCGTTTTATGAGATTGTCCGTTAGTCGAATTTCAATGGCCTCCTTGAAGATCCTGTCCCTGTAGAAGCTGGTAGGGGCCAGAATGTTGGTCTCTTCATATTTCACGTTGTGTCCAGTTTCCAAGCAGTGTTCTGCCAGTGCCGATTTGTTGGGCTGGCCTAGGCGCGTGTGACGTTGGTGTTCTTTGCAGCGGTCTTCGACTGTTCGTTTGTCGTAGCCACCCCTTAATGTTTGAGGATACACAGAACTGACACGCAAGGTGGGTTGGCCAACCCCTGTCAAGGGTGAAGAGAGAAACATCGACAACGAGCAGAAACAATAACAGACTTTTCAAATAAACAGGGAACTATTTCATCAGACAACATGTGACAGTGTTCGACCAATCGGAACTCATATGACTCATGTAGCACTCCGACGACCTGTCTTTGTAAGTACGCCTAGACCGTCAGACCGCCAGTGTTCCCCCAACCTCCTTGGTCGCATCGCCGTTGATGTCCCCGATCCCGTCGGTAGTGACGATCTACCTGTCCTTCTCACCATCTCGTCTACCCATCCCGTCACTGTAGCCACCCACCCAGCTGCCCCTCCAAAGTCTGTCCATGACTACCACCGTGCCAATTGGGATACCTACCGGGAATCCATTGCCTTACAGGTCGAATGCCACCCCCTCACCTTTCACCACCCTGATGACATCACCCATGCCTCTTCCTTCCTTCTGAAGACCATCACTGACGCTGTGGAGGCTCATGTCCATACCAAACTCATCCAGGCTCATCGCTCTATGCTTCCTCCAAAGGCCTTCTTCTGCGTGAATCCCGCAGGCCCTACCGCTCCTTCCTCCGCACTCGTGACCGGGATACGCTCACCCGCCACCGGCAATTACAGAGACATATCCAAAACCTCCTTACAGCAAAGAAACGCCGGGACTGGCTCCACACACCCTGTCAACTCCTCCAAGTACTGGTCACCCTTCCACTGCCTTACTGGTAGCCAACCCACCCCGCATTACCCCATCCTCCATGACGATCGACCCTTTACTGACAACCTCAGTAAGGCTAACCATTTTGCTTCCCACCTATCCGAGGTCTTCTCCATTCCTGATGATCCCCATCTTGATTACTCCCTCTCCCCCACCATCCTTCACTACACTGACACCTCTGTCCCCCCCTTTGCCCCTGGCTTCCGGTGCTTGGATCAGTTACCCCCCCCTCAGACAGCAACACTCCCATCACCACACAAGACATCACACTCGTCCTCCGCTCCAAACGCAACACCGCCCCTGGTCATGATGGCGTCACCTACATTCACCTCAAGAAATCCCCTCCATCCTTCCTGTCTGCCCTTGCTGCCCTGTACAATGTCCTCCTCTCCACTGGATTTTACCCCGACCTGTGGAAGACCTCCCATGTCCTGCTGTTCCCTAAACCTAACAGACCCCCCTCTGATACCTCTTCCTAACGTCCAATATGCCTCACCTCCGTGTTCAGTAAGGAGTTCGAGGCGATCCTCTCTCACCGTATTCACCGCCTCCTTAACCAGCACCGCATCCTTCCTCTTACCCAATGGGGCTTCCGGCCTTCCTTCTCCACCGACGACCAGCTCCTTAACCTTACCAGTCTTCTTTCCCTCCAACTTAACTCCCGTCGCTCTGCTATCTTTGTTTCCCTTGATCTCCAGAACGCCTATGACCGTGTCTGGCATCCCGGGCTCCTCTTCAAACTCCGGACCTATGCTCTCCCCATCAACTTAGTCCTTCTCCTTGCTTCCTTCCTCTCCCATCGTCCCTCCTATGTGACTATCCACAATTCCAACTCCCGTACTTTCTACCCCTCTGCCGGCGTGCCCCAAGGTTCTGTCCTTTCCCCTCTCCTTTATCTCCTGTACACTGCTGATATGCCCAAACCTCCCCCTCCAGTTCATCTTCTCCGTTTCGCTGATGACACCGCCTTCCTAGTCCTTTATCCTACCCTTCAACGGTCCCAACGTACCCTCCAAACCCACCTTGACCAATTCACCACTTGGTGCAACTAGTGGTTCTTCCGTGTTAATCCCTCCAAGACTCAGGTGATCATCATAGGCCAAACTACCTGCTCCTTCCGCCTCCATGATTTCTACCTCACCATTTATGGCCGTCCTATACACCTCACTCCTACCATCAGATACCTTGGCCTCACACTCGACCACCACCTCACCTGGACTGCCCATCTCCTTACCATCCAAAACAAAGCTCACAACCGCCTCCGCCTCCTGAAACTCCTGTTCGGCTGGACATGGGGTCTGCATCCTTCCACCATCCTTCACACCTACAAATCCTTGATCTGCACTATCCTCTGCTATGCCAGTGTAGCTTGGATTTCCGCCCCTCCCCACTTCTATAAAGCCCTCCAAATCCTCGAACGCCATGCGCTCCGCCTTGCCTTCTGCATCCGCCTTCCGTCCCCCACATGCATCCTCTACGACCCCTTCCCCCACCTTCTCCTTTTCCTTGATCACATCTGCATACTATATATTGTCCGCCGCCTTCATCCCCCTCACCCCCAGGTGTCTCCCTTCCTCTCCACCCCCAACCAGTTGCCACGCCTTTACCGTTGTGTCCCACCTTCTCTCCATCTCCACACCCTCCATCTCCTTTCCCAATGCAATTTCCACCGTCTACCCCTCCCGGATGATGAGCTTCGCCCTGACATCTACCCTTCCTACCAACTCTAACCCCATCTTCCTGCCTAATCCTCAGGGCTCCCTCTCCTCCCCTCCCTCCTCCTAAGCGGCTTCCCCCTCCTACTCCCCCTCCATCTCTTGTGCCTCCTGTCAGCGTCTCTGTGCTCCCTCCTGCCCTGTCTTCCCTCTTCATCTCCCACCCAATGTGTCTCCTGCCCCTTTGTGTACCCACTGATGCCCTTTCCTCTCTTCATCCCACCGCTTCCCCTGCTGCCCCATGCTCTCCCCTCCTTTTCCATCCTCTCTGCCCTTCCCTCGGCAGGTCCCGCCTGGCAGTTTTATTCTTCGTCGGGTGTGCTCCAAGTGGGTTTTAGTGTTTTGTTCCGGAGTGTTTTTACTACTGTGGCCGACTTTTAACGTGTGCATGTCCATTCAGTGTCTTCTGAGTTTTGAAGACTCGCCAACTGTGTTTTTTAACTTTCCGGTGACTTTTAACTGTCCTCCATGAACGTCTCTGGGTTAGTCTATTTTTTACCTCCAATGTCTCCCATTATTCTGTTTTAAGTTCACCTTTCTCGTCTTATGTATGTAACATTTTATTCTTATTTTAAGTTGTTATGTCACTCGAGTGAAGAGCGGTGGATTGTGCCGCTGACAGCCCTCCCCTGGGGAATGAAATCACAATAAAGAAAAAAAAACCGGCAGTGTTTACCAACCGGTAGGAACGGCTCCGGCCCTAGCATTGTATTCACTCGCCGTAGCATTGTAGTAGCACTTTGTATTTTGTAGAGTAGATTTTGGTGAATATTTTCTTCCATTGTCTTGTTTCTTTATCTGGTTTGCCACTACAAGGGTTTTGGGTTTGTTGTTGTTCTTGCGTTATGACTTAGTGTATGCGAAGAAGGCAGTTTTCTATAATTATAATAAAGTGTGTTCAAATTGACTGCTAGTTCTTTCCTGCCAGCAGCAGGACACTACAGTTATTGGCGACGAGGATAAGACTTTCATTTTCGAACGGAGTGGCCTCCTCTGAGGAGCTTCTTCAGTCCTTGGTGGAAACTCTACAGCAGATTCAGGCAACGCTCACACGTTCAGAAATTCACTCTCACTCACCAGCATTGTAGAAGGTAGCTTATAGAGTTGATTCCATCGCCGGTAAGTTGAACACTTTTCACGTGGCTCCACCGACGTTTCCGGCTTTCGATCAGTTTGTCGAACCATGTTCAAATTATGTGAAACGGTTGGAACAACATTTACCGGCACATTGGATGCATGACCAAAATCTAAGTTGGGCTCTTTTCCTAACAACAGGCAGTCCACAGGTGTATCGTCTAATTCAACAATTGAACCCTGAGCAGCCCCCTCGCGATCTCTCATTTACTCATATTAAGGGCTGACTTTTTGAGTACTTTGACTCACAAATACACATCACTTCCACCCGTCAGACTTTCTTTTCTTGTTGAAAGCCCCCAGGTCAGACTTATCGGGAATGGAGTACGACACTCCGAAGCCTCTCCCGCGATTGTAAATTCCGGTGGGCCAACACTGCCTGCAAGCAGTCTTACGCCTCTTCGTCGATTGACGATATGGTGGTGCATCACGCCCCAGACCATGGTCTTAGGGCTGATATTTTGAAGTTACAGGACGCGCCCCTCGACGCCTGTCTGTCAATCATTCGTTCGTTTGAACAATCTCACCGGCTACAACCACCGCGTCTTGATCCAGCTGTTCCCGCGGCTAGCCAGTTGCCTAGCGCCGAGCGAGAGTCTCGTCGATCCGTTGGTCCACTCCGTGACAGGAAGTCTTCCACCCAGCTTCCATCCTGTCCGGACTGTTTCCGGACCCACCAACGGTCGGAGTGCCCCCACTGGCGAGCAAGATGCACGACTTGCAACCGAGTGGGCTGTATCACTGTGCTGTGTCAGGCTTCGCAGAAACATCGCGTGGATGCCACGCTTCCTGCGGCCGCACAGGCTCGTCATGAACCGTCACCTCAGGACCTGGACGCCTCGCATCCCATTCACGGCCAAGTATCCTCCATCATTCCCAAGTCGGGTGCCCGTTTTCTCCTTGTCTTGGACGTCGCGCATACTCCGGTGGTCTTCCAAATTGACACAGCATCATCGGTTTCTATTGTGGATGGTGCCACACATCAACACTTGGGCTCGCCGGCTTTATCCCCATACACTCGCGCTTCGCGGAGTTTCAGTAATCATTCTATATCAGTTGATTGCGTTTTCTTTTTTTTTTTTTTTTCACACAAATCTCTTCCAATGGTCGTTCCTTCACTGCTCAGTTTTTGGTGGGTGGAACCCTCGGCGCTACTGTGTATGGACATCTTTGGTCGTCTGGGTTTATCAGTGCAGGACGCGGTACAGGCGGTGTCGATTCTCTCATCAGATACCTCCTCGCCACGTTGCTCAGCAAATACGAAACATTGTTCTCATACTCCCCACCAGGGGTGAAGGGTTTCACCGCGCAAGTTCAGCTTCTTCCCTTTGCTGTTCCTCGTTTCGTTTTTAGGCCCACCCCGTCCCCTTTTCTCTTCGAGACAAGCTCCAGGTGGAATTTCACAATTACAAGACAAAGGCATCCTTTCTCCCGTCGCGCACTGTCGCTGGGCGACGCCTATCGTGATGGTCGAGAAGCCGAACGACGGTTTAAGCATTTGTGGCGATTTTAATGTCACGGTAAATTCTCAGTCCGTCATCGATGCCTATCCTGTCCCAACAGTGGATGACATACTCATACGTCTTCCGCGCTCTGCCGTTTTCGCCAAAATTGATTTGCGTGATGCTTATTTGCAGCAGCGTTGGACGAGGAATCGTAGCAGATCCTAGTCATCAATACTCCGTGTGGCCTTTTCCGGTACAACCGCATCCCGTTAGGCATCGCCAGCGCCCCCGCCATTTCCAACGTTATTTGGAACGCGTCAAAAGCCAAGTGCCCGGGGCAGACAATTATCTGGACGATCTCATCGTTGGTGGCTCGTCCGCAATCGACCTCATGGACAAGCTGGATCGGTTGTTTCAAGTTTCTGCCGAGGCTAACCTGCGTTGCCGGAAAGAAAAATATAATTTTTTGCGCGATAGTTCAGCTATCTAGGTGTTCACAATTGATGTTCACGGCCTATACGCCTCAAAGAAGTATGTCGAAGTGATTCAAAACCTGCCTCCTCCCATCAGCGTGAAGCAACTGCAATCCGTCAAATGATCTATTATCGGCGTTTAATACCAGTTTTACTCAAATCTCTAACCTCAGGCACTATGCAAAAACATGTAGAATTCAGTAAAAATACTGCAGAATTTCGTTTTAAGTAGAAAAATGGGACTGAAGTTGTCGGTAAGTCACAAACAACTGACATAGTGCCCCAAAAAATATATGCTTTAAGATAAAGTTAAGAAGAAAATCAGCAAGTTTCAACCGATGCTCGATAAATGGGTGAACTAACCTTGAAATGCGGACTTCAGTTTGCAGTCTGTCACGAAGAGAAGCTGAATACCGACTTGCTAGTAACAAACAGCAGGCGGAAATCATTGGATGGGAGCCATGTTGCTATGACAACTGAGAATTCGACAGAATGTAAGGCATGGTGATTGTACAATTTGAACCGAAAGCAGCTGCATTATAGTAACGTCACTGCAATCATTCACTGAAGTAGCTGCAATATAAAAGCTAGAGCGTTACGGTTGCTGCTGGAGAAGTGATCTAGGCGCAGGCACTGGCGCCTAAAACTTCTGTGGTTTCTGACAAAAATTGAAGACATTGAAAGGTAAGCTCCCGATGTACTATGATTACAATCAAAGGGAGTGGGGCATTCCCTTACAACTCAGCGAAGGAGGATACTTTAGATTCCACATCGTTCTTTGCACTAGGTCCAAACTACGACTGATACACTGTTCCTTTTTCTAACGAACGATACTCATAGTGGCTGAGTGAAGCACCTAACCACCAGGACCGAAGAAGCAATATATCGGGCTTGCATACCAATGCGAAGCCCAGGTGCAAGATCAGGAGTGCCAGAACGCAAAGCTTGGCCAGACCGATACAGCTCGGTACACTTGGTATGGATTCTTATGCCTGTGCGGAAAGTTACCTCGGACCGTACCGTATTTTTTGTCGCTCATCGGACGCCACATACATTCCATATGAAATCGAGGGTTACGGGCGTTCGTCAAGAAGAGAAAAGCGCAGAGAAGTCTTCCATGCCCTCCGACGATGCCCTACAACAGTCCTGACACGTTGATCGAAGCTAGAGGCTTTTCGTTCAAGGAAACTGGAGACGCACCGTACGATGACAAAGCACAATGTAAGGGATGTGACAACACGACAAAAGCCGAATATCTGCCAGCGCTGCCCTACAGATGAACACTGACAACGTCTTGATAGCGCCAAACTGCTGTAACCAGGTCCAGTGAACACTAGTGATTCTGTTGAAACGTCCCCTTAGAAAAATTAACGAATGACTGTGCTGATAAAGCCCTACGTTATTTGATTTTCAAACAGCTGAGCAGAAACTGAACGTACTGAGACATTACTCTCTTTACTTATTCTGATCAACACTAAACTGACACACAATATTTTAGCGCAACGCAACGCAACGCAATCTGACTTTCAGTAATCCCTACAAAAGAATGGCCCTGACCTATACCTTTTACGAATCACTTACCTCACAAAAATCTTCGTTACTCGAACTACTGCAATACAGCGAGCGCGACTACTGCCAGCTAAATAAAAGATTCTAACTACTGAAGGCACCAACTACTGATAGGCATAGTTAGCAAATGAAAGATTTTGATGGAGAACAAACAATGCATTTACCTTAATAGTGTTCAAAAGTCATAATACATACATCAGTTCATGATATCCAGTATTACAAGTTTACTGTCTCTGATGGACATACGTCCAGATCATCCGCTCTCAAAACTCTGCCATCCCTCTCCCCACATCCACCACTGCTGGCGGCTCACCTCCAACTGAGCAACGCTACGCGCTGTTAACAGCCAACTGCCCAAGGCTACAATAGCAAATTCCAACAATGCAAACCAGCCACAGACTGCACACAGCACAGCCAGTGATTTTCATACAGAGCGCTACGTGGCGTTACCAATATAAAAACCTAAACAGCCTACACGGAGCGCTACGTGGCGTTACCAATATAGAAACTTAAACAGCCTACTTACACTGTGACTCATTGACTCTCCAGGACAGACATCTGTGGCACCTGCAGCGCAGCGTAGCCGTCAGCGTGGTCGCACTGGTGTTCGTAGTATACGCGCTTTCAGTAATAAGCGCGGTACTGCGCTGATAACCCACTGTCTGGTGGAGACGCCTGCTGCTTCGAGCATCTACGTCACTGTGGCTCCAATTAAGCAATTTAATGGCCGTCGTCTGCACGGAAAGCGGTCGCAATACAAGCAGTCCATCGTTCCCAAGGTCAGAATGTTGGGGATACCGATGGATTCCAAAACGACCACAGGTCAACTGCACATCCAGTGTTTCCCATAGAAGCTGCTCAGGATCCTACGAAGTGCCTAAATGTCTTCAACCGAGCAGCAAAATTTTATAGGTAGGATCGCATGAAGTGCTTGGCAAATGTGTACCTTCACTTGGTTGACAAATTCCGGCCCGAACCGAA
The DNA here is from genome assembly GCF_023864275.1 of Schistocerca cancellata. NCBI lineage: Eukaryota > Metazoa > Arthropoda > Insecta > Orthoptera > Acrididae > Schistocerca > Schistocerca cancellata. Next base: position 845,715,091 of record NC_064627.1, read on the forward strand.
CACAACATTTGACGACAAGTATGGTGAGTGGAAGAACAATTGAAGACCAGGGGCCGGCCGGTGTGGCCGAGCGGTTCTAGGCGCTTCAGTCTGGAGCCGCGTGACCGCTACGGTCGCAGGTTCGAATCCTGCCGCGGGCATGGGTGTGTGTGATGTCCTTAGGTTAGTTAGGTTTAAGTAGTTCTAAGTTCTAGGGGACTGATGACCACAGATGTTAAGTCCCATAGTGCTCCGAGCCATTTGAACCATTTTTTTTGAAGAGCAGGGCCCGACGTCATCGAGAAACTACACAACCCTACGTTTAGAACAATTTGGTCCTATGTCACACTGTGAATCCGGATGTGTCAGAGCCTACAACATCTCACACTTTAAGAAGGAGGTGGCAGAAGACATGTACCAAGTTCATCTGGAAAAGGATATCATTACAACCGAGGAATGCATCACGTGGAGCCAACGCATCAAAAAAAAAAAAAAAAAAAAAAAGATCCAGCCAAAAGGAGTATTGTCGACACCAAAGCCAGTTATAGAAGACCACCACGACCTGCCACTCCAGGTAGTGAGAGAGGAGCTGAAGCGTATTATGGCTGCCAGAACAGTCGGACCGAATGAGCAAGAGGTAGCAACCATGAATGTATACACCATCGTCAGGAGGTAATAGAGAATTTAAGACGAGTGTCAGCAACCATGAGAACGTGCCAGCTAGAAAGACTCCACAGGCATCAAAAGACAACCCAGCACCCGACCAATGCCGGTACAATCGAGCCCTCCGCTCAGTAAAACACTCCGCAGAAGAACTGATATTTGGAGAGAGGACAACATGCCGAAGTGTTTCCACTGTGGATGCCCTGAATACGCTGTGCACAACTACAGAGAAAGAAGGTGAGTTTCGACAACTACTAGACCGCAAGACGTGAGCCAACACGAAAATTTTGTTCATCTCAGTCAAGTGCAGATGATTTCACTGAAGTGACAAAAGTCATGGTATGCCTTCTAATATCATGTCGGAACACCTTTTGCTTAGACATTGTGAAGCACCTCAACAAATCAGTGGAAGTCCCTTGCAGAAACATTGAGCCACGCTGCGTCTAGAGCCGTCCATAATTGCGAAGGCGATGCCGGTGCAAGATTTTGTGCAAATGTTCGATGGGATTCATTCACCCCCCCTCCCAAATCATTTCCTCGAATTGTTCTGAACGTTTTCCAAACCAGTCGTGAACAGTTGTGGCCCAGTGACAATGTTTGGTAACATGACGTCCATACGTGACTGCAAGTGGTTCCCGAGTAACCGAACATAACCATATCCAGTCAATGACAGGCTCAGTTGGAGCAAAGGACCCTGTCTATTCCATATAAACACAGTCCACGCCATTACAGAGCCAGCACCACCTTGCACAGTGTCTCATTAAAAACCTGGGTCCACAGCTTTGTGGGGTCTGGGCCAGACTGGAACCTACCATTATATCTTACCAGGTGAAACCAGGACACATCTGACCACGATTTATCAGTCCTCTAGGGTCCAACCGATATGGTCACGGACCCAAGAGGCGCTGCAGGCGATGTTGTGCTGTTGACAAACCCGGTCATGTGCCGCCATAGCCCATGAACGCCAAATTTCACCGCACTGTCCTATCGGATACGTTCCTCGTACGTACCACGTTGATTTCTGTGGTTATTTCACACAGTGTCCCTTGACTTTTAGCACTGACAACTCTAAGCAAACGCCGCTGCTCTCGGTCGTTAAGCGAAGCCGTCGGCCACAGCATTGTCCGCGGTGAGAGGTAATGCCTCAGATTTGATATTATCGGCACGCTCTTGACACTGTTGATATCAGAATATACAGTCCCATAACGATTTCCGAACTGGAATATCACATGAGGATAGCTGTAACTACCATATCTGTTTCAAAGTCTGTTAATAACATATGAATCACCTGATTACAAACTTCAGCACTACCAATGCTCTACCATTTTGTAACTAGTGTACGCAATCCACCGCTTTCTCTGTGCGGGCAACTTGCTGTCCCATGACTTCGGTCACGTCATTGTGTATTCGACCTATGGTACGGAGCCTATCGCAGTACCTCGCAGGATCTTACCCCCCCTCCCCCCCCCCCCCAAGTAAACCACGCGTCAGCCGTTCCCCGTCCACCAAAACAGGTACGAAATGCTCCGCTATTCGCTAAACTCAGGAGAACTAACGGAAGCGACCAGTTAAGAAGGTGAAGCCGCCTGTGGAGCTGAGGCCGCCACAAGCGAATATGCCCCACGGACGACAGTCAACAAGGTGTCAGGAAACGCCATTGGCGTGTCATCGACGGCCTAACTGGCCGGGGGTTAATCGAAAAGCGGCTTCCTTTTCTGTAGTATTGAATGCCGTCGCCGTCGCAGTCGCCGTCAGAGGTAGACTATTTTCAATGACACGAAAACGATTGTACTGAAGGTCACCAGTGCGAAATACGACCAGTGAACAGCAACATATATTATGAGAATAATAATAAATGTTATGAGAATAATTACAGTACACAGCCCTTCTAATTTGTGTTTTAACAAAATGTAGTCATGACATAATTCTCAGACAGGATATCTTCCAAGCATCGCAAGCAATTACACACTGTGGGAAATCAGACCTCCATATTGACGAAGCTATTCCAATAATAGCGCAGAGCAAAGAGCGTTCTGGGTGTTTGTGTGCCGTTAAACGCGTTTCTACCCCGCCATATCATGTCGTATCGTTGATCGTTGAGTTCTAATCTAGTCTCCAGCCGGGGTTCTCAGTTACTCTCTGTGGCTCGTCGAGATATAGCTAACAGCTATAGCTTCCTTTCACCATTAACATACATGTTTCATGGTTCACATTGTTTTCCGTCTTATAATACAACATGTAATTATGTTTTCCTTTTTTTATATTACAAGATAAAGTTCTTATTAATACGTCTATTGTTATGTTTTGGTATGCAAATATTTCTACATCATTTGATCTTCTCTGGAATTCTATTATTAAACACAACGTGTAAAACTAAATGAAATATGCCAATGTTACATAACTGTGATGCGAGACCGATATCAACGGCTGCAGTCGAATAGAGGCAGTCAATGGGTGTAGAGTGGCGTGCTCCCTGCAAGTGCTTAGTATCGTTAGAGTACAGGATGTTTCACTATGTTTTGACGATTCAAAATTTGAGTATCACACAAACATCACAAATCACAGTTGAAAATATTACACAAGGTACACCAATTATTCAAGTTCACTTAAAAAACAATAAATCGGACAAGCCGGCCGCGGTGGCCAAGCGGTTAAAGGCGCTACAGTCTGGAACCGCGCGGCCGCTACGGTCGCAGGTTCGAATCCTGCCTCGGGCATGGATGTATGTGATGTCCTTAGGTTAGTTCGGTTTATGTAGTTCTAAGTTCTAGGGGACTGATGACCTTAGAAGTTAAGTCCCATAGCGCTCAGAGGCATTTGAACCAATAAATCGGAGAAATGACGCCAATTCGCGGCTAAGAGTACTCGAGACGTTTCGCTCAGTTGTTAATACATCTTTCATAACTGCTACAGAAATTCCGGAAAAGTCATCATGACTTCGATAGCTGTTGGAAGCTTCTCGGCCGAGCAGAGTACATTCTGGCCTTCAAATAACCCCATACATAAATGTTCGGCACGGTTAAACCAGGCGACCGAGGGCAGCCAATTGATATGAGCGAGTTTTCACGGTTTTCCAAGGGCCGGTTGACTTTCGGTTGGATGCAACAGCAGTTGCAGGGTAGTGTACTATGCAGTTCAGTGTTGTTACACGAGTCGGAATTGGACATCGACGCTCAGTCTTGAAATGTCTGCGAAAGACGCGTTGCATGTGCGCGACAAATTCGCGGTAGGCGAATAATACTATGCTGCGAACCGACTATGTTACTTTGGCCAGTATGACAAGACGACTGACCTGTAATGTGGAATGCAGCTCGTCAGTCCGCGCTACTGTTAAACAGCGCCACCAAATTAGAATTCGACAGAGCATTATGGAACACCCTGTGCTAATTCGTCGGACAGAAGCACAAGCAACATTTACCATTGAGTTGTTATGTTCCGCGCACGGTCTGGGCTGGTTATGAACGTGAACGTTTTGAAACAAAATGTAAGAATGTTTGAAAACTGTGAGCTTCGAGGAGCGCTATAAACAGCAACGACGATGAAAATGGGAGTGAGCGGTGATTATTGTTATTTGAATCAAATTGTTCGGATATAACACATTTACACAACATAATGTGCATTCACAATCCTAGTATTTTGTTTGCGGCTTAATGAACTGCCGTGCACGTTAAAATTTTTCAGGAAATATTTAAAATGTTCGCTACATGTGCGAGAGATTCGTCAAAATTCCGGTTTCACGATCCTAATACGCATGAGAGAAGCCGATTGAATGTAGTTTCGCGATTGCCGAGTTAAAGCGAATTTGATACCGTTTCAGCACCGTGTAGCGTATGTTAATACCAGAATCGAGTGAGTGCCGAACATTGTAATCCCACACATATCTATGATCTGTGCAACAAGAATTACTTCCTAGCAGTTTGTGAGCAGAGGAATGCCACGGAAGATAGCAGTGCTACCTATTCCTCTATTACTCATTGCTATTTACCACTTTTGTCTCTCTCTTTATATTTCACTCTAGTTGTTTTGCACGTGTTTCTACGTACCTTTTGAACAGCTGAGTTTTTACATTTATGTTCACTGTTTCCATTGGAAGTATAATGTGTTTCATTGAGACATGCAGTAGGCTGCGTGATTGTGCAGTAAACGGCCATTATTTTCAGAGCGCCGACCAGTAAAATTAAATCAGTGAGCTGTTCTAAGTCAATGACGTATTCGTTCACTGGAAAACAGATTACAGTGTAGTACTTACATAAAATTTGTTGTTTCCTACTTTACCCGTAGGCTTACAAAGCGCCTAGACACCTGGGAAATATTTTTACTGACAAATATTGACAAAGTTCCTGTAACGTGGCTGTTGGGGTTTTATAAGTTAGTAGCAACGGTTCGTCCAAAAATGTGACTGTGAACCTCGGGCTGCCGAACTAAATTTCAAGTACACGGAAAAATATTTTTTCATATGCATCTGACATTTTTGAAATCAGGAATACTGCTTATGTCGCTTTGGTTTGCACAGTCACTTACAGTCATAGTACACATAAAATCACTTACACTGTGACACATACAACTAAACTAATAACTTTGAATTACCGAAAATAATCAATTTTCGAAAATACAATGCAACTGGATAGAAAGAAGTCTACTTACCAAGCGGCGGCAGGAGTACATTAACATAAAACACATAGTACCTTTTACAAGGTAGTTCTCGTGGCGTCGCTTGGTGAGTAGGTTTCTTATTTATCCAATTACATTATAATTACGCAATAATCAAGATAATTATGTGGGTGCAGTATTTGACTGTATCCGTTTACCGCGACGGCAAAACGGTACGTTGTATTTGATTCTGAGCCAGATGTTTTATGAAACTGGGTTAGGATTAATAGAGTGTCACGCGTATCTGTGTTATTTATTTTAATTAACATTAGTGCCATCATTCATTATTTCTTGGGAATCTGCACTTTACAGCGAAAGGAATCACCTAACTGTGTTGTTGTCGTCGTGGTCGTGTTTTAGTGGAAGATAACCGCCCTGTCCTTCATTGTTCATTTTATGGCAATTTCACGCTGGCCTTCCTTTTATTCCAAAATACCACGTATATTGCCATGTTTCAAGTAAATTTCTCTTCCGTATGCCTTTTCTATCACAAACACGTGCTGCTGCTGTAAACCGAGCAACCCCATAACAAGTAACTATCCCCAAGGTTCCTACACAAAGTATCTGACTAGCGACTGCAGCTCCCAAACAGCCATGTTAATTTATTGTACCGACTGCATTTGCTCTCATTACATACACTCCTGGAAATGGAAAAAAGAACACATTGACACCGGTGTGTCAGACCCACCATACTTGCTCCGGACACTGCGAGAGGGCTGTACAAGCAATGATCACACGCACGGCACAGCGGACACACCAGGAACCGCGGTTTTGGCCGTCGAAAGGCGCTAGCTGCGCAGCATTTGTGCACCGCCGCCGTCAGTGTCAGCCAGTTTGCCGTGGCATACGGAGCTCCATCGCAGTCTTTAACACTGGTAGCATGCCGCGACAGCGTGGACGTGAACCGTATGTGCAGTTGACGGACTTTGAGCGAGGGCGTATAGTGGGCATGCGGGAGGCCGGGTGGACGTACCGCCGAATTGCTCAACACGTGGGGCGTGAGGTCTCCACAGTACATCGATGTTGTCGCCAGTGGTCGGCGGAAGGTGCACGTGCCCGTCGACCTGGGACCGGACCGCAGCGACGCACGGATGCACGCCAAGACCGTAGGATCCTACGCAGTGCCGTAGGGGACCGCACCGCCACTTCCCAGCAAATTAGGGACACTGTTGCTCCTGGGGTATCGGCGAGGACCATTCGCAACCGTCTCCATGAAGCTGGGCTGCGGTCCCGCACACCGTTAGGCCGTCTTCCGCTCACGCCCCAACATCGTGCAGCCCGCCTCCAGTGGTGTCGCGACAGGCGTGAATGGAGGGACGAATGGAGACGTGTCGTCTTCAGCGATGAGAGTCGCTTCTGCCTTGGTGCCAATGATGGTCGTATGCGTGTTTGGCGCCGTGCAGGTGAGCGCCACAATCAGGACTGCATACGACCGAGGCACACAGGGCCAACACCCGGCATCATGGTGTGGGGAGCGATCTCCTACACTGGCCGTACACCACTGGTGATCGTCGAGGGGACACGGAATAGTGCACGGTACATCCAAACCGTCATCGAACCCATCGTTCTACCATTCCTAGACCGGCAAAGGAACTTGCTGTTCCAACAGGACAATGCACGTCCGCATGTATCCCGTGCCACCCAACGTGCTCTAGAAGGTGTAAGTCAACTACCCTGGCCAGCAAGATGTCCGGATCTGTCCCCCATTGAGCATGTTTGGGACTGGATGAAGAATCGTCTCACGCGGTCTGCACGTCCAGTACGAACGCTGGTCCAACTGAGGCGCCAGGTGGAAATGGCATGGCAAGCCGTTCCACAGGACTACATCCAGCATCTCTACGATCGTCTCCATGGGAGAATAGCAGCATGCATTGCTGCGAAAGGTGGATATACACTGTACTAGTGCCGACATTGTGCATGCTCTGTAGCCTGTGTCTATGTGCCTGTGGTTCTGTCAGTGTGATCATGTGATGTATCTGACCCCAGGAATGTGTCAATAAGGTTTCCCCTTCCTGGGACAATGAATTCACCGTGTTCTTATTTCAATTTCCAGGAGTGTATTTATTGGTTTCTGTGTCATTTATCTTCTGTTCGAATTAACCATGAGAATTATAACATTAGTGCTTACGAGTTTCTTCATACAGGAAAATGACAACATTCGTGCAAATAATTCTTCAAGGTTCTAACAGAAGGCGCCCCTTGTCACATTCACAGAATGCTGGCGTCTACTTTGAAGTACCTCAAACTCCGCTGTGGACTGAGTGTATTTAGATCTGTGTTGCAGTCTTTATTTTATTGTATCATTACACACCAAGTAATGCTGCAAATAGTCTAATTTTGTCCTCGCCATAGCTTCAACAGTGATACGTAGGGAGTTGTAGTATACCTCTAGAGATATCATTTTTAAGCCGTATCCTGAAACTTTATATGTAGGCTTCCTTGACATGCTTTACGTCTATCAGTTCAGTTTCATCAGCGTCTCTGTGAACAATCTCCCATGCATCAAATAATCCTTTGGCCATTCGTGATGCTCTTCTTTGTATACGTTCTATCTGGATATCCTCTGTTAGTTATATACGATACGGGTTCCACACACTTGAGCATTACTCTAGGATCGGTCGCACGAGTGATTTGTAAGTAATCTACTTTGTAGACTGATTGGATTTTCCCAACAAACCAAAGACTACTATTGAGGTTACGTATTCATTCCATGTCATATACCTACAAGGAGTTACAGCCAGGTATTTGTGTGAGTTTTTCGATTCCATCTGTGTCGTCAAAGAATACAAAGTTTTTCCGTTTTGTGAAGTGCACAGTTCTATATTACTGAACATTTAAAGCAGATTGCCTAGATCTCATTCAATATTTATAAAGCATTTTTCAGACAGTTATTCGTTACAGGTGTCTGCATCTTCTGCTAAAATTTGAGGTTACCATAAATATTGTCTACAAGGTCATTAGCACACAGTATGAACAAGAAGGGTCCCAAAACACTTCCCTGGAGCATAAACGAAGTTATTTCTACTTATGTCGACAGTTCTTTATCCAAGATATCTTGTTGCTTCCTGAATCCTATGACCAATTTAGCTTCAATTTCCCATACGTAGTTTTGATAACGAGCATTATGCAATAACGCGTCACATCCTTTGAGGATATCGAGGAATATCATCTTTCTGACAGCCTTGATGAAAAGCTTTCAATACGTCAAATGAGTTTTTTTTTCACATGGTCGGTGTTTCTGGAACTCATGCTGACTGACCTGGAGAAGGTCAGTCTCTTCGAGATGTCTCCTTGTGTTTGAGCTGAGAAAATGTTCTAAGATTCTATAACAAATCGATGTTAGAGATATTGGACGGTAGCTTAGTCGATCACTTCTACCATCCATCCTGTAAACTGGTGTGACCTGTGCTTTCTTTCAACTGCTGGCCATGGCTTTTAGTTCGAGAGATCTGCGACATATTGTAGTTGTCAGAGGAACTAACGCAGAGTCCGACAGCAAATCCATCGGGTCCTGTAGCTTTGTTCGGTTTTAACAACTTCAGCTGCTTCTCAACACCAATGACATTAATACCTATTTCGCTGATGTTTTCAGTGGTACATATATTAAACTGCCTTACATTTCCTGGGTTTTGCTTCGTAAAGGAACGTTTGAAAACAGAGTTAATCATTTCTGATTTTGCTTTGCTACCGTCGGTTTCAGTTCCTAACTAATCAGGGAGTGACTGGACATGAACTTCGGTACCACTAGAGCCTCTACATTTAACCAGAATTACTTTGAGTCTTGTGGAAGCTCTTTAGTCAAACTTCTGGTGTGGTAGTCACTGAAGACTTCACAGATTGTGGTTTTGACAGCCAAAGATACTTGGTTCAGCACTTCCTTGTCTATAGACCTATGTTTAATTACACACCTACATCCATTTGTCTCTGTTTCTTTGAGAGTTCCTTTACGATTACTGTATACCATGAAGGTTCCCTACCATTAAGACCTGTTCTAGTAGGTATATACACTTGCAGGTCAAAAGTTGTAGCATAGCTAAGTGTAAATATGCAAATGGCGATGGTATCGCATACAAATGGTTCAAATAGCTCTGAGCACTATGGGACTTAACTTCTGAGGTCATCAGTCCCCTAGAACTTAGAACTACTTAAATCTAACTAACCTAAGGCCATCACACATATCCATGCCCGAGGCAGGATTGGTCGCGCGGTTCCAGACTGTAGCGCCTAGAACCGCTCGGCCACCCCGGCCGCCTATCGCATACACAACGTATAAGAGGACAGTGTGTTTTTGGAACTGTCATTTTTACACAGTGATCCATATGAAAAGGTTTCCTAAACAATGGTAATCAACAGACTTTGATCGCAGAATGGTAGTTGGACCTATATATCTGGGACATTCCATTTCGGAGTCAATATTGCGAGATCCTGTGTGTCAAGAGTGTGCCGAGAATATAAAATTACAGTCATTACCTCGCACCACGTACAACTCAGTGGCCGACGGCCTTCACTGAACGACCGACATCAGCGTCTCTTACGTAGAGATGTAACTGCTAACAGTCAAGCAACACTCAGGAAATAACAACACAAATGAATCTGGGATGTACGACGAACATATACATTAGGGCAGTGCGGCGAAATTCGGCATTAACGCGCTAAGGCAGCAGACGACCGACGCGAGTGCCCTTGCTAAGAGCACGACATCGCGTGCAGCGCCTCTCCTGGCCTCGTGAGCCAGCCGGTGTGGTCGAGCGGCTCTAGGCGCTATGGTCGCAGGTTCCAATCCTGCCTCGGGCATGGATGTGTGTGATGTCCATAGGATCGTTAGGTTTAAGTAGTTCTAAGTTCTAGGGGAGTGATGACCTCAGATGTTGAGTCCCATAGTGTTCACAACCATTTGAACCTGGCCTCTTGACCACATCAGTTGGACTTAGACGACTGCAAAACTGTGGCCCAGTCAGATGAGTGCGGATTCCAGTCGGCAAGAGCTGTTTGTAGGGTTCGAGAGTGCCGCCGACCGTAGAAAGCCATGGACACAAGTTGTCAACAAGACACTGTACAAGCACGTGGTGGCAGCATAACGGTGTGGGCTGGTTTTACATGGAATGGATTGGGACCTGTGATCGAAATGAATAAGGCTTTGACTGGAAGTAGTTATGTTCGGCTAGCTGGAGACCGTTTTGAGCCATTTATGTAGTTCTTGTTCTCAGACAACGACGGAAATTGTAGGGATGACAGTGCAGCACGTCACTGGGCCACAGTTGTTCACGACTGGTTTGAGGAACATACTGGATAATTCGAGGGAATACTTTGCCCATCCAGATCACCTGATATAAATCCCATCGAACATCTGCGGGACACAATGGAGACGTCAGATCGTGCACAAAATCCTTCAACAAAAACAGTTTTGCAACTTCGACAGCTATAGAGGCAGCATTGGTTGATATGTCTGCAGCGGACCTCCAACGACGTACTGAGTCCATGCAGCATACCTGGCGAAAAAGCAGATCCTTCACGATTTTAGGAGGTGTCTGATTATTTTTATCATCTCAGTGTATCTACCCAGTGCTTGATCAACTATTCTTTTAAATGTGAGCTGTAGCTCCTCCACTTGCTTTTGTTCTGAGCTAATAGTTTGAAGGTCTTCGTTCAGATGTTACACTACTTCTTTCTTTTCTAGTTTACTGAACAAATAATGGAACTCCATGTTGTTATATCAACAATGAAAGGGAAACTTATATTGCTACTTACTGTAAAGCTAACATGTTAAGTTGCAGACAGGCATGATACTTACACATTACCTTTCGGCCACGGCTTTCACCAGAGAAAGAAAAACACGCAGATTCATTCACACAAGCAAGCACACCTCACACCCTCATAATCGTCAGCTCTGTCAGCTTAGACCAGAATGCAACTGTCACATGCAAAGGAAGCAGCAATCTGGAGGTGTCAGGGAAGGGGAAGGGGAAGGTATTGCTGGGGAGAGAGGAGAGCACCGTCTCGCAAAGTGCGTAGAGACTAAATTGCCAAAAGATATAGTGTCTGCAGATTTTGGGCACTGGGCATCACAAGGATGAGGGAGAGTGGAGCGAAAAACGAGAGTACTGAGGAATCATGGGTAGGTGAGTCGACAAAGTTCCACGCACAAAGACGGTGGGGGACAATAATAGCGAGGAAGTGACAGGACAGGTGGTGCAAACTGTGTAGGACACTATGTTAAGATAGGTTGAGGCCGGGAAATTTCAGGACTGCAGAATATGTTGTAACGATAACTCCCATTTGTGCAGTTCAGAGAAGCTGCAGGTGAAGGTGAGGATCCAGATGGTTCAGGTAGTGAAGCAGCCATTGATATAAAGCATGTTATACCCAATTGCATGTTGTGATACTCGGTGATCTACTTTGCTATTGGCCACAGTTTGGTGGTGGTTATCCATCCTGATGGACAGCTAGTTAGCAGCCATACCAACATAAAAAGCCATGCAATGATTGCAGCAGAGCTGGCATATGACATGGTTGATTTCACATGTGGTGCAGTCTCTGATGGGGCAGTGGATGGGACTGGAATGATAAATGCTAGTTGGGTCGATAGGACAGGTATTGCACTACAGACCTCGTGGCGAAGGGTTGGGATTAGGAGTGGCTTAGGGATGGGCTAGGATGTCCTGGAGGTTGTCTGATTGGTGGAACATCCTTGGGAGTGTGAGAAGATCCTTAGGTAAGATATCCTCCATTTCTATGATAATGGGTGATCAAAGCTCTGGCAAAGATATAGTTCAGTTGTTCCATTCTGAGGTGCTATTGGATCACAAAGGGGGTACTCTTTATTGTCTATTTCTTGGAGATGGTGGAAGGATTGTGGATGTAAGGGCAAATGTCATGGGAAATCTGTTTGCAAATGAGGTCTTGGTGCCTCTTTATGAAGGCCTCGTTGAGACCCTCAGCTTACTGGCAAGGAAGTTCTTATTACTGAAACTATGCTGTCCCAGGGTGGACATGCTGTATAGGAGACATTTTTTGGTGTGGAATGGATGACAGCTTTCGAAACACACGTACTGTTGGTGGTTGGGGTTTTTAATGTGGAGAGATATGTGGATGCACACCACAGTCCAGAAGTTCAATTTCCAGGAAGCTGACACCCTATACTGAGAAGGACCAGGTGCATCAGATGGCAAAGAAGGTTTTGAGATTGTGAAAGAGTGAAGATGAAGTGTCTTGAATCTGAGTCACGATGATGAAGATATCATCAATAATCCAAAACCAGACTAGCGGTTTGGCGTTTTGGGTCTCCTCTAGATGGCCCATAAACAGTTTCCATAGGAGGGTGCCATGTGTGGGCTTATGGCCATGCTGTTGATTTGGTTGTATAGCTGTCCTTCAAAGGGGAAGTAATTGTGGGGTAGGGTAAAGTAGTAAACTGTAAGATAGTGGATATGCAGTGTGGGGGACGTTGGGAAAGGTAGTGTTGAATAGCAGTAACACCAAAGGCATGAGGGGTGTTCATGTATAGGGAGGTGGCGTCAACAGTGATGAATAGGGATCATGGAGGAAAAGGGATTGGGGGATGTTGAAAAGTCAGTGAAGGAAGCGGTTGGTTTTTCATTCACATTTGACGCTATATTATGAGCAATTGGTTGGAGGTTTTGGTCAAATGGGGTATGCAGGATGTTGAGTTAGTGGGTTTTGGGGAGTGTATAGAATGTGGATGTATGGGCTGTCATATGGGTTAGAAGGGAAATGCATTCAGGTGAGAGATTTTGGGAAGATCCTAGTGATTTCAGCTTATGTTAGACTTCTGGGATCAGATCACTCCGGCAAAATTTATAGGTGGATGAGTCAGATAACTGGGAAAACCCTTCTGCCAGGTAGGCACTGTGATTCATAACAGCAATGGTGGAACCATAGTCTGCAGGTAGGATGATCAAGTCAGAATTGGTTTTTATTTTGCGTGTGTGGTTTTCCTTTATTTTGATAAAAGGTAGGTGTTTTGAAGAAGGCACCTGGTAAAGGATGGTGAGGATAAGTTAGAGGTAAGGAATTCTAAAAGGTGACCTGTGGGTGGTTAGGTGGGTAAGGGGGGGGGGAGGAGGGTCATGATTGGATGGTGGTGCAAACTGGGAGATAAAGGGTTCAATGTTGGGATTATATTGGTCTTGGTTGAAGGTATTGGTCTCAAAGAACGGACAATGAAAGGAGAATAGGTCTTTGACAAGTTAAGCATCATTCAGTTTGTGCATAGAGCTTAAGGTGAGACAGTACTGAAACTTCTGGGTGGGTGAGGGTTTTTTTAAGTTTCTCACGAAGGCCTTCACAGTCAGTCACCATTACCCATACCTACAGAGTTCTTGTGCTGTCTGCCTTTACACACGCAATCGTTCCACCTCCCACAAGAGCAAGCCAGAAAGGAGTACCCCTTTTGTGGCCCAGTACCATTGCAGACTGGAACAACTCAACCATACCTTTCACCAGGTGCTCGAGTAACTGTCATTATGTCCTGAAATGAAGGACATCCTGACCAAAATTCTTCCCACCCCATCACCCAACCAACGTCCACAACTTCCTGGTCCATCTCTAAGCCACTCCCAATCCCTACCCCTTGCCACAAGGATCATAGCCCTCTGGAAGATCCAGGTGCATGTTGTGTCCTATTCATCCACCCAGCACTTCCTGTTCTATTCCTGACACAGACTTATCCTACACCATCAGAGCCTGGGCCGTCTGTGAAGTCAGGCATGTCAGATACCAGCCCTGCTGCAATCATTGCATGACTTTTTACATTGGTATGGCTGCCAACCAGCTGTCCATCAGGATGAACGACCACCAACAAACTGTGTCCAATAGCAAAATAGAACACCCTGTGGTACTACATGCAATTGGACTTAATATGCTTGATTTCAATGCCTGCTTCACTATGTGAGACATCTGGATCGTCCCCTCTGCCACCAGCTCTTCTAAATTGCGCAAATGGGAGTTATCCCTACAATACATTCTCCACTTATGAAATTATCCCAGCGTCAGCCTACGGCAACATAGTGTTCCCACACCTTTTACCTAACAGTTTCCACCACCTCTGTCCTGTCATATACACCCTATTGGCATACCATCTCCCATCCTCTTCGTGTGTGGCACTCTGCTAACTCACCTACCCGTATTTCCCGGGTCTTCTGCTTTTTTGCTTCATTCTCCATCCCCTTTCTCACCTCCATGCCCAAAACCTCGAGATACTGCGCATGTTGGCAGTCCGCTCAAACTCTGCCAGACTGTTCTATCCTACCTCGCCATCATACAGTGTTAACCCTTCCCCTTCCCAGCCCCCTGCAGAACGCTGCTTCGATCGCATATGACAGTTTAATTCTGGTCTGAGGTGACAGAGGTGACGATCATGTGTGTGTAGGGTGTGCTTGCATGTGTGAACGAATGTGTTTGTTTTTCTTTTACTGGCGGGAGTTGGGGCTATTGCTACTAAAATGTCATAGTTCCTGGTGCTAGCTTCGATCTGGATATCTTCAAAGAGGTCAGGTCTTTTTGTTGCCATTAGATGTAAAATGCACTACTGGCCATTAAAATTGCTACACCAAGAAGAAATGCAGATGATAAAAGAGTATTCATTGGACAAATGTATTATACTGGAACTGACATATGATTACATTTTCACCCAATTTGGGTGCATAGATCCTGAGAAATCAGTACCCAGAACAACCACCTCTAGCCGTAATAACGGCCTTGATACGCCTGGGCATTGAGTCAAACAGAGCTTGGATGGCGTGTATAGTTACAACTTCCCATGCAGCTTCAACACGATACCACAGTTCATCAAGAGTAGTGACTGGCGTATTGTGACGAGCCAGTTGCTCGGCCACCATTGACCAGACGTTTTCAATTGGTGAGAGATCTGGAGAATGTGCTGGCCAGGACAGCAGACGAACATTTCCTGTATCCAGAAAGGCCCATACAGGACCTGCAACATGCGGTCGCGCATTATCCTGCTGAAATGTAGGGATTCGCTGGGATTGAATGAAGGGTAGAGCCACGGGTCGTAACACATCTGAAATGTAACGTCCACTGTTCAAAGTGTCGTCAATACGAACAAGAGGTGACCGAGACGTGTAACCAATGGCACCCCATACCATCACGCCGGGTGATACGCCAGTATGGCGATGACGAATACACGCTTCCAATGTGCGTTCACTGCGATGTTGCCAAACACGGATGCGATCATCATCATGCTGTATATAGAACCTGGATTCATTCGAAAAAATGACGTTTTGCCATTCGTGCACCCAGGTTCGTCGTCGAGTACACCATCGCAGGGACTCCTGTCTGTGATGCAGCGTCAAGGGTAACCGCAGCCATGGACTCCGAGCCATATGTGCACCCGAGCTGATAATCCATGCTGCTGCAAACGTCGTCGAACGTCGCTATCTGTTGACTCAGGGATCGAGACGTGGCTGCACGATCCGTTACAGGCATGCGGATAAGATGCCTGTCAACTCGACTGCTAGTGATACGAGGCCGTTGGGATCCAATATGGCGTTCTGTCTTACCCTCCTGAACCCACCGTTTCCATATTCTGCTAACAGCCATTCGCGATACGATAAACCGCAATCGCGATAGGCTACAACCCGACCTTTATCAAAGTCGGAAACGTGGTGGTACGCATTTCTCCTCCTTACACGAGGCATAACAACAACGTTTCACCAGGCAACGATGGACAACTGCTGTTTGTGTATGATAAATCGGTTGGCAACTTTCCTCATGTCAGCACGTTGTATGTGTCACCACCGGCGTCAATCTTGTGTGAATGCTCTGAGAAGCTACTCATTTGCACATCACAGCATCTTCTTCCTGTCGGTTAAATATCGCGTCTGTAGCACGTCATCTTCGTGGTGTAGCAATTTTAATGGCCAGTAGTGTATTTCCATGGTGAGTGGGGTTTCAAACTATTTGCAGCAGGTAGCTTTCACAAAAGGCATTTAATTATTTTTCCGAGGAGGTCTTTTCATGCCCACCATTAACAATATTGTCGTTTTGCCATATGTCTCTTGAGGATTAAAATCACATCTGGTGGTTAGAGTGTGACTAGGGAAGTTAAGTACAAGAGAAGTGAGGTTTCCTCTAAAGATTTCAGTTAGGAGATGAGTCGCAGTAAGACACCTGATGGAGTTAGTACTCACAGATGCGATCGAAAACTCGAGAGGAACGTGAGATATCTCGAGATATAACACGAATCGTTCTCAAGTGCAAGAAAAGCCGTCTGGGATACCCAGGTGTATCGGGCAGCTGCTGAGTCGTGTGGTGGTAATCTGCAGATCTGGTGATACGGGGGCAGGCGATAACGGTGCGGTGATAGAGGGGCAGATGATAAGGGGTCAGGAGACAGGGGAACCGGTGCAGCAGGCAGAGGCCGCCATGGGCGCCGACCGGCCGCTGCGCCGGCTGTGGCTGCGGCTGCGGTCGCTGCCGCAGGCCCTGTCGCTGCACCCGCGCGCCCGCCACTTGCTGACGGCCTGCTGGCTGCTGGCCGCCATCACGCTGCTCCTGCTGCTGCTGGGCGTCTCCCGCTCCTACTACGCGTCGCAGAGGCGCGCCGCCGCCCTGCAGGTAGGCCGTCACCCTCAGGCTACTGTGCGTGCATCAACTCCGTACTGAGGTGTCGAAGCCGTGAGATAGCGATGTGCACGTATACAGATCAGGGGTGCCCGCAGGGGGGGGGGGGGGAGGAGGGGGGACAGTGGGGGCATTTGCCCCTAGTGAGAATTCATTCAGTTTACGAATGTAAAAAAATATATATGTACCTGTAACTTTAGGGTTCAGTTATGTATGATTTAAAATACCTGTAAAATTACCACTAAAATAACCGGAAAATATCGATAAACTGACGTAAAAATGATGTAAAACATACGTAAACAGAATTACAGGATGAACTAGAGCAATGAAAAGCTTTAAAGGAGAATCTAACTAAAATTAAAAAATGATGATAAATTTAAAAATTGTGTTTTTCTTTAAGAAATCTCGTTCGTTGAAGATGTGCAAAATTGTTATGTATCCGGGAAGGATGACAAGATATCCTTCAGTTACTTCCGAATGTCGATTTTTAATAGCAGGAAAACAAGTAGTTCAGAGAGAAAAAGCTTAGGACAGGACCAAACGAAAATGGCGGCAAAATGTACAGTCTGCTAATTTAAAAACAGATTTTACTATATTTATTATGTTAGTTTTTTATGTTCGTAACTCTGGCATGGTACTAAAAGTGCATCACTACTTCTAAATTGGATATAAGGGGAAAACATCTGGCTTACCACGAAACGACAAATGCTCTTCAGAGAACAATAGTAATTCAGTAAGCATATTACAATGCGTAGGCCAATTCCCAAATAGAGCTGTATCACATGAAAGAATCGTTCTTAGTCAATACACTATGCAGCTGCAGGACACTATTGTTAAGTGCATAAAAGAAGGTTTCACAGTAATGTAAGTGAATTTGACAGGTTTACACAGTTTACTGTAGTTGCGGCGCGGCACGTTTCTTTTTACCGCCCTGCCAGTGTCCAGCAATGTTCATTTGTCAAGCTAAAAGCTGTAGTTGAAAATACTAGACCACTACTGTCTGCTGCAGGTGGCAACATACATAGAACTGTCCGGTAAACGGGATGTGGCCAGCTACTGAAATAAAAGTTTTAACTTGGCAATGTAAATTTTCAGGTGTATTTTTACGATAAAGATCACAGTTAATACTGCCAAGTCCGTACTAAGTGTCTACACAACGTAAAGCACCCACGCACACCACAGTTTATGGTATTTACACCCGTTACCGAAGTTAATAGAGTTCACTAGATCGTTTAGTTATGAAAATGCTCGCTCAAATATTGTGCACGCTGCTCTACACGTAATACCTGTTCCAGTCTTAGATCGCACAACACGCCACGCGGTTTTAACTAACAGTCAAAAGCAGTAATTTTGATACTCCGTCCGAAATTCCACACGACTTCCACTATACCGTTCTCTTACATACACTTTGTACTACTTCGCGAACTCGTAATTAGCAATTTTCCGCGATTTTATAGTACTTTCGTCGGAGCTCCTTTCAATGACATGTTACTAGTTCGAACCCTTAGCCCCCGACTGACTTAGATCACACCAAAGGCTTTGTTCCCAGCATAGATTGGCGCGAGCCTGCATTTTTCTAATTGGCTGATATCACAAACAGAAAATCAGGTTGCAGTATTATCCCGCGCTAACCCGCGCATTACTTCAATGACCAATCATAGTAAAACATTTCTTTCTATGGCAATTGCTAAATAAATAAATTTAGAAAAGTACCAAATATAAAATTACTCCTTCCGAAATTACCGATTAATTTGTGTCCTACTCACGATTTATTAGTACTATAAACTGACTGCACATTTAATTATAGTAAATCCCCTGTGTAGTTTAACTGGTACTTCATGAATAAACAAAACAATTTTAATTTACTTCTGTTCTTCTTCACTCATACAACACACACACTGCTAATTACTACACATATTAAACAATTATAGTTATGCAAATACATTAAATATTAATCAAACATAACTTTACAACATTGTTTTGACTACGACTGCTAGCACTGTCCGTCAACTGCTGACCTCTGCCTCCTACTAGTACAACTACGTGCAGCTCTGTAGCTCAGGTCCATGTCAGGTGGTGACATCTGTCGATGACTCATGCCTATAACGATATCGTCCTAACAAGTGACAGGAGGGATGCGAAGGCACTACGCCTCATAATGAATCGTTTTTTCCGGATTGTTAATTTAAATCGAACTGCGTTCACTGCATGAGCAGTGTTTTTAAGCGCTTAAACAATTATTAGTGGTAAGAAAACAATTTATTGGCGGAATACAGTTCAGAAACATAAAATCTGGGAATATAGATATGATGAAAAGTTTTTGCCCCTACTAAGACAAATACCTGCGGGGGCCCATGATACAGGTGGCGGTAGTATAGCGTACGCAAGGTACAAAAGTACAGTGAAGTGGCACATCTGTCAGTTATACCGAAGTGATTCACGTGAAAAGGTTTCCGACGTGGTTACGGCCGCATGACGGGAATTAACAGGATTTGAACGCGGAATGGTAGTTGGAGCTATACGCATAGGACATTCCATTTCGGAAATTGTTACGGAATTCAAAATTCCGAGACCCACAGTGTCAAGAGTGCGCCGAGAATACCAAATTTTCAGGCCTTACCTCTCACCGCGGGCAACGCAGATGCCGACGGCCGGGAGTGGAGTCGTTTGCGTAGAGTTGTCAGTGCTAATAGACAAGCTATAGTGTCAAATTACCTTCCGAAAACAGTAGTATTCAATGAACTGTGGATCAAGCCGGACCAACAGGCATTACATGCATTGATCAAAAATTATAGTGCATTGAGAATGCTAGTCTCTAGCTGAAATCTAGATCTGCCAATAAAATTTAAAAAGGACGACTGATAGCTGAAATATATTATTTATGTCAATATAACAGTCGCTGAATGCAACAGCCTTCTGAATTCAAGCTAACCTGATGAGAAATCAATGTGCAAACGTACGACGATCGTATCCCTTAGAACGGTGCGACGAAATGCGTCGTTAATGGACTGTGACACAGACAGCCGACGCGAGTGTCTTCGCTGACAGCACGACATCGTCTGCAGCGCCTCTCCTGGGCTCGTCACCATATCAGTTCTACATCTACATCTACATTTTATACTCCGCAAGCCACCCAATGGTGTGTGGCGGAGGGCACTTTACGTGCCACTGTCCTTACCTTCCATTCCTGTTCCACTCGCGTATGGCTCGCGGGAAGAACGACTGCCGGAAAGCCTCCGTGCTCGCTCGAATCCCTCTAATTTTACATTCGCGATCTCCTCTGGAGGTATAAGTAAAGGGAAGCAATATATTCGATACCTCATCCAGAAACGCACCCTCTCGAAACCTGCACAGCAAGCTACACCGCGATGCAGAGCGCCTCTCTTGCAGAGCCTGCCACTTTGCTAAACATCTCCGTAACGCTATCACGCTTACCAAATAACCCTGTGGCGAAACGCGCCGCTCTTCTTTGGATCTTCTCTATCTCCTCTGTCAATCCGACCTGGTACGGATCCCACACTGATGAGCAACACTCAAGTATAGGTCGAACGAGTGTTTTGTAAGCCATCTCCTTTGTTGATGGACTACATTTTCTAAGGACTCTCCCAATGAATCTCAACCTGGTACCCGCCTTACCAACAATTAATTTTATATGATCATTCCACTTCAAATCGTTCCGCACGCATACTCCCAGATATTTTACAGAAGTAACTGCTACCAGTGTTTGTTCCGCTATCATATAATCATACAATAAAGGATCCTTCTTTCTACGTATTGGCAATACATTACATTTGTCTATGTTAACGGTCAGTTGCCACTCCCTGCACCAAGTGCCTATCCGCTGCAGATCTTCCTGCATTTAGCTGCAATTTTCTAATGCTGCGAATTCTCTGTATACTACAGCATCATCCGTGAAAAGCCGCATAGAACTTCCGACACTATCTGCTAGGTCATTTGTATATATCGTTGGACGCTAGACGACTGGGAAACCGTACCCTGGCCACATGGGTTCCAATTTCATTTGGTAAGAGTTGATGGTAGGGATCGAGTGTGGTGCACACCCCACGATGCCATGGACCCAAGTTGTCAAGGATGCACTGTGCAAGCTCGTGGTTGCCCCTTAATGGTCTGGTGTGTATGTATCTGGAATAAATTCGATTCTCTGTTCCATCTGAACCGATTATTGACTGAAAATGGCTACCTTAGGCTACTTGAAGACCGTTCGCAGCCATTCAACCACAGGATTTTTATGGCTAAAATTTCATCATGTCCTGGGCAACAGCTATTCGTGATACACATTGAAATGTGTGTTCTAATAGGACAACTATGCAAGGAGTTCCATCCAATAACATCCAAACAGCAGACTCTTTACACAATTTATTAAATTGCCAATACTAATAAGTTAACTTGGCATTATAATTTAAAATGATTTATATAAAAAGAAACTTTGAGAAAGATAATGGCGCTTGGCACCATACAAGGAAAGAAGCGAACCAACAACCAATAAATATAGTAACAAAATAATAATTTGATACAACCAAAGGGCGAGGGCAGCTCCCAACGCAATCACAGCCGAGCGAGCTCTCAACACTTCAGAGCCTTCCCACTAGGAACGGTGCCCGAAATAAACCGCTGAGAGCTCCCTGACATGCCTCCCACAACTGCCCACCACTTACGCACCTTGGTTATGTTCTGCAACACACGACAGGTAACACAAGATAAAATACAAAAATACAATACAACATCCGGACAGCACATGATAACCACGGCGCCGTTAACTCGGGCGCTTTTAATAAGTGCCGGAAGCCAACACACACAAATCTCAATAAACAACTCTCGCTTCTTAAAACAAAACAACAAAAGCCAAGTGCACTTGAACTGTCAAACCACAGTCTTAGAGGTGCCTTCACGACACCAAGCGCGACTATCCCACCAAGTTAATAATAACACAGTGAGAAAAATACAAAACATACCACTAAATGCTGTTACACAACCAAATTGACGAGATCGTGTTGTTCAGGTCCCACAAGACCACATATACCAAGCAGCAGTAATTCACTATGTATATACTGTACGAAACCACCCTTCTTAGGCAGACTTTACCTAATGCATCGAATGCCAAATATACCATACATGAACGCTACTCCGGGCAGGATTCCAGTTGAGCAAATAAATTAGTACCAACAATTATCGTAACGAGCCACACACACATACAGCAAAAAGTTCCAACAACGCCGTCCCACATCAGAATGAAGTTCACAAACCGCTGCTGGAGCTTCCAGGGGAAAATCTGACGAGTCAGCCGAGCCCACACTCTAACCTGGCACGCGACTCCAAAATTCAGCAACTAGATGTCTCCGAGCCAGAGTATCACAGGACCCCACCGGACCTCCACATCAGACAGGCAGGCAGAACAAGTACGCCGACTCCAATTAATCACTACCGCATGACCAGCACAGCGGCGAGTCGCCTCCGCCCCAGACCACTCTGCTCATATTGCGAGGCACAACAACCTTAGCGCTAGTCACTAGCAGGTTAGGCAAAGCGAACTTCACGTTCCGTGCAATCCCCGGAAACCGACTACCCTCTCGCCTTCCGCCGGCCACCACAAACACACGCCAGCGACGTCATAGCAAATCGCCACCGGAGCGCCACCCGCACCAGGACAGTGAACGATACTCAATTACAGTGCGCGCTCTGAACAAGATCACAGGATAGCGTCGCGCGCCATATCACACGTAAATAACGTTCTGAACAATTGGAGCGACTGATTTGGCCTCTCAAGTCGCCCGACACTAAGCCCACCAAACATTTATGGGACATAATCCGGAGGTCACTTTAGCCACAATATCCTGCACCGGCAAATATGGACATCTACAGAGGCAGCATGAATCAATATTTCTGCAGGGGACTTCCAAAGACTTGACTCCACGTCACGTCGAGCTGCTGCACTACACCAGGCAAAAGGAAATCTGACACGATGTTATTCACCTCCGTGAGTAACTCTTTTTAATTATATCGCGAGAATGAACTGTTATTAAAATAATAAATGAAAATAATAAACAATAATAATAACTGAGCGCTCCAATATCTGATTTAAACTGCACTCGACAAATCGGTTAAACAGACACTTTTTCGAAATTCCATAGTTGTCTCCCATTACGACGTAGAAGTTTGAAATTTGACGCAAAGGCTACTACAACTTTCCTCCGTAAAGGTGCAAAAGCATCTAGCGCAGTCACCTTCGGACTTGGAGAAGTTTGAAGCAGCCGAGAGTAAACACATCAGGGAAAGAAAAAGCCAGAGCTCTGAAGTTGATGTGAGAGGTAAAGTGATGTAATAATGTCAGACAGGCACAAAATTCACCACAGCTCTTTCCAACGCCACTGTGGGCGTGTCACACGATAGGAAGCTCGTCACGACCCGTTTTACCCACATTTCACCCTTTCTCTTGACACCTATGTGCTGAAGGTCATAACCGCGATGCCCAGCACTGCAGTCACACCGTTTTCCCGTGTGTGACCGTGGAAAACATTTCAGATTCACCGCCGCTCGGCATCGACACAACGGTGGCATAAAGGGCGACATAAGTGGACCCTTTTACTTGGGGCGTTGATTCCCACACATTTCGCCGTCGGACACGAAAGTTTGCTTTGGGTGGAGCAGCGGGAAGGCGTTCTTGACAATTTATCACGCTGATGATACCCTCCCTGTAAGGACATTGTAAGGACATTGTGGGCCTGCATTCGCTTTGAACTTAATTTCACGCCTCTGAAATGTCTACATCTACATCTACATCTACATGTTTACTCTGCAATTCACTTTTAAGTGCTTGGCAGAGTGTTCATCGAACCACAATCACACTATCTCTCTACCATTCCACTCCCGAACAGCGCATGGAAAAAACGAACACCTAAACCTTTCTGTTCGTGCTCTGATTTCTCTTACTTTATTTTGATGTTCATTCCTACCTATGCAGGGTGGGTCAACAAAATATTTTCGCATTCGGAAGAAAAAATTGGTGACTGAAATTTCGTAAATAGATCTCGCCGCGACGAAAAACTTCTTTGCTTTAATGACTTCCATCGGAACTCGCGTATCATATCTGCCACACTCTCTCCCCTATTACATGATAATACAAAACGAGCTGCCCTTTTTCGCACCCTTTCGATGTCCTCCGTTAATCCCACCTGGTAAGGATCCCACACCGCGCAGCAATATTCCAACAGAGGACGAACGAGTGTAGTGTAAGCTGTCTCTTTAGTGGACTTGTTGCATCTTCTAAGTGTCCTGCCAATGAAACGCAACCTTTGGCTTGCCTTCCCCACAATATTATCTATGTGGTCTTTCCAACTGAAGTTATTCGTAATTTTAACACCCAGGTACTTAGTTGAATTGACAGCCTTGAGAATTGTACTATTTACCGAGTAATCGAATTCCAACGGATTTCTTTTGGAACCTCACACTTTTCGTTATTTAGCGTCAACTGCCACCTGCCACACCATACAGCAATAGTTTCTAAATCGCTTTGCAATTGATACTGGTCTTCGAATGACCTTACTAGACGGTAAATTACAGCATCATCTGCGAACAACCTAAGAGAACTGCTGAGATTGTCACCCAGGTCATTTATATAGATCAGGAACAGCAGAGGTCCCAGGACGCTTCCGTGGGGTACTCCTGATATCACTTCAGTTTTACTCGATGATTTGCCGTCTATTACTACGAACTGCGACCTTCCCGACGGGAAATCACGAATCTAGTCGCACAACTGGGACGATACCCCTTACGCCCGCAGCTGGATTAGAAGTCGCTTGTGAGGAACGGTGTCAAAAGCTTCCCGGAAATATAGAAATACGGTATCAACTTGAGATCCCCTGTCGATAGCGGCCATTACTTCGTGCGAATAAAGAGATAGCTGCGTTGCACAAGTACGATGTTTTCTGAAACCACGCTGATTGCTTATCAATAGATCATTCCCTTCGAGGTGATTCATAATGTTTGAATACAGTATATGCTCCAAAACCCTACTGCAAACCGACGTCAATGATATAGGTCTGTAGTTCGATGGATTACTCCTACAACCATTCTTAAACACTGGTGCGACCTGCGCAATTTTCCAATCTGTAGGTACAGATCTATCGGTGAGCGAGCGGTTGTATATGATTGCTAAGTAGGGAGCTATTGTATCAGCGTAATCGGAAAGGAACCTAATCGGTATACAATCGGGACCTGAAGACTTGCCCGTAACAAGCGATTTGCTTCGCAACCCCTAAGGTATCTACTTCTAAGAAACTCATGTTAGCAGCTGTTCGTGTTTCAAATTCTGGAATATTCCATTCGTCTTCCCTAGTGAAGGATTTTCTGAGACCGCAGTTTTTACTCTGGTGTACAGGGTGGTAATCAGTAGGAACCGTTCAAAACCAGACGACGAAGCAGAGAAGGTCGTTTTTGCTTTTTCAGTCCTACTGTTTTGCGTCCTCCTGTTGGTCGTTTGTGAGTTTGAGGGACATGGGGGCGAGGAGGTGCGACATTGAAATACGCTTTAATAAAACTGCTATGGGTCCCTCTAAATCCCATTTTTTTCCAACACCGTCCTCAGTGCCATCTGCGCACCTTTGTTGACCACATCAAATATGAGGGCGTACAGAGACAACCAGTCGCTGCTCACCAGGCGCCAGTGATGGGCAACCATTCTGAGAGTGAGATGAAGGGAAACCTCACATACCTTTGCGTTAAGTGGCAGAGCGACCTCCAACTCCTTCACGAATAGCGAAAGATCAGTGACAAGCATCTGTAAAGATAAATCTCGAGAAAGAAGAATAGGCGAGTCATCTGAATTGGTGACATCTGGGAAGAGGAGGCGCCTCGAGAAGACGGTCGCAAAACTCGTCTCTTTCAGGAAAAGTGCAATTATACGTGAAATACCCACATATTATTCGAGGAAGGAGTGTCCGACAATCAAAAAGCAGCGACCTGCACTTGTCGCAGCGGACCTGTTTCGGGTTAGTTAATCGTCCTTGCTAAGACTTGTGAAAAAGTTAGGAGTTCGCTGTAAATCTATTTCTGGGACGCAAGTTATTAATGGAGCGCCAGAGTATTACAGATCCGTGCTGGCAGTTTCTTAGGGAGTTAGTAGAGGCAAATTTTGACGACATCATTGGACTTCATGAAATTGGGTGAATGCAGGGGACACTAAAACAAGGGTGGACAAACAATACCATCTGAACATATGGCAGCTCCAATTGCTAGGGAACAATAACTGACGCGCATGCCGAAAAATTGAAAGTATTTCATTCCTAGTTGTCAAACAAGACCTCAGACTTCCAGAAATATTTTTACTTTCTTTCTTTGGGCCTCGTAACGCTTCAACGCGGGGTTGGCCTTGTCGTTACGGATCCGGATAGTAATGTAAGAATTGAAGATAAATAGGAAGGAGTGCAATGACTGAGAAAACGATACAGAGAACTTAGTGTGCAATCATCTCCTCACTTATTGGCCGTAATAATTATTCACAGGCTGGAGTGATATGGTCGAGGTAGTTTGCATCGCAAAAGTATCGCACACAAGCATTCGTCGCCAGTTCAAAGCGATGTGAGTTCTCAAACTAAAATCATTGAATGATAGGATCACTATAATCAATGAGTGGACGTGTTAGTGACTGTATTAGTTCTCTTTTAAGTTCAAAAGAAAGTTCCTTTTCTGGTGTATTTTTGTAGTGGATGAAGTGATGCTGATGCCTTCTTAGACACTGCAGCTGTTTGTTCAGTCGAGTCTAAGTGATGGTCTAGAAGTTTCCCTGATTTCTTTGGATGAGAAGAAATGGTTATTATTGTGCTTTTAGGATTAAGAGTGAAAGAGATTCTCGGAACCGAGTAGTATTTTGTGAGCGATGAAGACTGCTTGCGTTTCAGATGGGTTGAGATTCAAATCTATTTTCTGCGTGGATTCTGATAAATTAAACAGATCAGCATTTACGTACTGTAAGTTAGTGCTTGCAGTGCCACACAATTGAATGTCGTCAGCTTCTAAATGACATTTGCAATGGTAAATAGTGATCGACACATCATTAACATATAATGAGAAATATATTGCCGGCCACTGTGGCCGAGTAGTTCTAGGCCCTTCAGTCTGGAACCGCGCGACAGCTACGGTCGCAGGTTCAAATCCTGCCTCGGGCATGGATGTGTGTGATGTCCTTATGTTAGTTAGGTTTAAGTAGTTCTATGTTCTAGGGGACTGGTGACGTCAGATGTTAAGTCTCATAGTGCTCAGAGCCATTTGAACCATTTTTTAGGAAATTAGTGGGCCCAATACTGATGTTTGTTGGATCTATATACTTCTTTCCCCATTGTGACCTATTTTCTCCGATCACTACACATGTCGTGTAGTTATTAGTCTTGATGCAACTTAGTGGAATAAAACACCGTAATTTGGCAGCTTCATTCGTCTACATAATATTGTAAATATTCCACCTGTAGCAGTAATTCTTAGTGTAACTGTAACCCTAACAACGTATGGGACTACTTTATCTCGCAAAAAAATGTTGGGGTAGATCACTCATTATATTAATGTAGAAAATAGGTGCATCCAAGGAAAAAATGGCAGAGTATTACATCTGAGGAAACAAATTAGTTTTTTGACCCAGAACAGAGAGAAAAGAATCAGTGTCGTTTGTACAACAGTAAAGACCTAGCCATAAAAGTGGGCAGGTCCTCAACAAATCCTACGGTTACTAATTTTTTTTAACAAACTTTCTCTTATCTAAAGAGTTGTTGCACAAAAAGTTTATAGCAGCAGGAACACCGAAGCAAAACAATATCGAATTCAACCAAAAGTGAAAGTTTCCAAGGCCAGAGAAGTTTTATCTTCATCACATGGTTTTGAGAGAATTTGACAACAGTGCGTTATGTGCCCTAGAAGAAGAAATGTGTCTTATTAGTCAGTTATCTACACCTCATTAGCGCAGTAGCTGAAGAACGTTCAAAGAAGCCAGATACAGGACATTGCTGGCCACCCAAAATGCATATCAGGTGAAATGTTCAGCACGCGTTTGCGGCCTACGAGAGATACACATAATTAGTATTTTAGCGCATCAAGGGCGCCAGTAGCCCCACCTACAAGCGCTGTATAAATGGGGAACAGGCGGCCGTGTGGACGTACCGGAAATGTTCTATCGTCTGGTTGTTTCGTGTGAGCAGCTTCAGTATGCCTCGTAGAAGACAGCGAGCTTCTTTCGAACACGTTTCGCAGTTCGACCGAGGAACAAGAGTTGCCTGCGAATTATCCGCCAGAGAAATCGGTGGTCATGTCGGACGGAACCAAGCAGCTGCGTTACGGATCTGCACTCGCTCGTTGCCGGGGGGGAACGACGTGCCGACGGGAGCGATTACATCCACGCACGGTGACAGGTATATTGCGGGCGTGGCAGTGATGGATCGCCCTGACGCATTGCGAACCGTATCACAGTAAATTCGGTCTGCTGCGCAACAAGCAGTGTCCGCGCGTACCACTCGACGTCGTTTGAGGCACAGGGGACTTTCCACAAGGCGTCCATTGCTCCGTTTGCCAACCACAGGTTTTTTCACCGGTAATGGTGCGACGAATGACGGTCATGGACAACCGAATGTAGTGACGTTGTTTTTACCGACGAATCCCGATTTTGCCTGCACGATTGTGATGTTCGGAGTAGTGTCTGGAGGCATCGTGGTGATGGATTGTTGAAGTGGCACCTATGCAGTGTCATACTGCCCCTGCACCCAGTATTATTGTTTGGTGTGGTACTGGATTCCATTCCCGCAACCCCCTAGTACGCAATGCCGGTAAACGAAACAGCCAGCACTACATCTCTGAAGTGCTGGAACCCGTTGTCCTCCCATACCTTCGGAGCCTGCCGATGGCCATATTGCAATTGGATAACGCGCGACCACATGTGACAAGCAATGCTTCAGACTCCTTCGTCGCCCATCGGATTGGCTCAAAATGGCTCTGAGCACTATGGGACTTAACCCATCGGATTGCTGTCTTCGCCCCCCTGTTCTACCGATCTCTCGCCTATCGAAAATGTGTGGTCGATGTCTGCGGAACACCCGCTGCTGTACCAGATCACCTTTGACAGTATGTGGAAGCAGTATGGACTGTTGTACGCGAACAACACATCCAAAGCTTCTGTGCTTCAATGCCGAGGCATGTAGCAGCAACTGCAGCCAGCAGTGACGGCAACACGATACCGCTTTCATCTTCAGCACTTCATGTAGGGTTGTATTGTCAGTAATGTGACATTTGTACTACGTGTTATCACCCAAACAAATTTTTCTATGATATTTCCGGTCCTTGGAATTGCATGCTGGATGGCCAGTGCAGCCGCCCTCCATCGATCTGCTGACGCCGACTTCTCTGACGTAAGATACTGATATTGTTAACTACTGTGTACGCCAGACTTTTCGTTATATCTGCACATCAGATGCAGCAGCCACAAACATCTTCACTGTAACGGTGACTAAATTTCGGGTTTTAATGCTAATAATTAATGTTAACTTTTTGCTCAGTCGATCACCCTTCATTTGTTGCTGCGTTACCGAAGACAAGATAGTTAATATCGTCTTTAGATGTTAGTAATTATTTACCAATATACACGCAATTACGGAAATAACTTTAGTTTTTTTAACAACATTCGATAATAATTAAATGATCATGAATGACTGCTTTTTGTCTAAGGGGAAAAGGAGGGTTGGTCTTACAATTACTCACAGCACTTACGGCAACTAAAATGTCCGTTATTTTTATAGGTATTGTACAAAAGACTACGGTCCATTAGTATACTTCGATACAGTCAAACTTCGTACGCTCTTATTTTCACAAAGCTAACTGTCCAGTTCCGTTCTTATACTCAATTTAACGTCCATTCCACAGATACTATTATCAGTTATTCCACATGTAATAGAATTTAAGACTGAGCGCTACTTTTTCTCGCGCACATAATTCCTCAGATATTCTTACTCCCTTTCCTTACGGGAAAAGCTTGTCCCGTAAAAATTAACAGTATTCACTTTTTTACAATTTAACAAAAGTGCCCTGATCCATTCCGTAGCCACACGGAAATGCCCGCTATATTGTACTCCACAGCAGCGTAGACTTATTCAGAGCGCAGAAAACAAAAGGAGAGAACTATGGTTTACATAGTAGAACTCAGAAACAAAAGTAGCCGCGTCAAACCCTCTTTGATTTCCCTGAAGCGCTACTTTGCTGCGGGCGTTATTCTGATGAGAGATTATATATCGATGATTTTGATTAACCCTTTCCCAATGCTATTAATTATTTCCCATATTATCGATCACATCTCCCCTGTATGAGAATAATTCAGATAATATTGTTCTTAGTTAAAATATCGGTTATACCAGCAGTGTATTATTGAACAATACAATTAAAAAAGAAGGCTCTTCACGAAAAGGCACTTACATACAAATGCAAGAGAAAATCAAGAAGATAGCCGTTTTACTTATGGACAAATGTAATGGGTGCAGAACCAACAAGTACTCTGAGTTCATTTTCGCAGCAACATTCCGACTACCAGTGAGATGGATCTGCTGAGAGGAGAATTTTCCTCAATCAGCTACAGCTAGAAATGATACGTTCTCATATGGAGAAGAAAGAGAACAGTTCACGCCTCCGAAAGAATGTTCTACAGGTCAAGGCAAGTTGTTGCGTTACTAACAGACGAATACTATGCTAACCAGATCAGAAAGACACAAGGTGTTCCGTGTGCCAAAACAGATTAGACAGAAAAAGTGGTCACAACGCAAGTAATGCACAATATACACTCCTGGAAATGGAAAAAAGAACACATTGACACCGGTGTGTCAGACCCACCATACTTGCTCCGGACACTGCGAGAGGGCTGTACAAGCAATGATCACACGCACGGCACAGCGGACACACTAGGAACCGCGGTGTTGGCCGTCGAATGGCGCTAGCTGCGCAGCATTTGTGCACCGCCGCCGTCAGTGTCAGCCAGTTTGCCGTGGCATACGGAGCTCCATCGCAGTCTTTAACACTGGTAGCATGCCGCGACAGCGTGGACGTGAACCGTATGTGCAGTTGACAGACTTTGAGCGAGGGCGTATAGTGGGCATGCGGGAGGCCGGGTGGACGTACCGCCGAATTGCTCAACACGTGGGGCGTGAGGTCTCCACAGTACATCGATGTTGTCGCCAGTGGTCGGCGGAAGGTGCACGTGCCCGTCGACCTGGGACCGGACCGCAGCGACGCACGGATGCACGCCAAGACCGTAGGATCCTACGCAGTGCCGTAGGGGACCGCACCGCCACTTCCCAGCAAATTAGGGACATTGTTGCTCCTGGGGTATCGGCGAGGACCATTCGCAACCGTCTCCATGAAGCTGGGCTACGGTCCCGCACACCGTTAGGCCGTCTTCCGCTCACGCCCCAACATCGTGCAGCCCGCCTCCAGTGGTGTCGCGACAGGCGTGAATGGAGGGACGAATGGAGACGTGTCGTCTTCAGCGATGAGAGTCGCTTCTGCCTTGGTGCCAATGATGGTCGTATGCGTGTTTGGCGCCGAGCAGGTGAGCGCCACAATCAGGACTGCATACGACCGAGGCACACAGGGCCAACACCCGGCATCATGGTGTGGGGAGCGATCTCCTACACTGGCCGTACACCACTGGTGATCGTCGAGGGGACACTGAATAGTGCACGGTACATCCAAACCGTCATCGAACCCATCGTTCTACCATTCCTAGACCGGCAAGGGAACTTGCTGTTCCAACAGGACAATGCACGTCCGCATGTATCCCGTGCCACCCAACGTGCTCTAGAAGGTGTAAGTCAACTACCCTGGCCAGCAAGATCTCCGGATCTGTCCCCCATTGAGCATGTTTGGGACTGGATGAAGCGTCGTCTGACGCGGTCTGCACGTCCAGCACGAACGCTGGTCCAACTGAGGCGCCAGGTGGAAATGGCATGGCAAGCCGTTCCACAGGACTACATCCAGCATCTCTACGATCGTCTCCATGGGAGAATAGCAGCCTGCATTGCTGCGAAAGGTGGATATACACT
This sequence comes from Schistocerca cancellata, assembly GCF_023864275.1. Classification (NCBI taxonomy): domain Eukaryota; kingdom Metazoa; phylum Arthropoda; class Insecta; order Orthoptera; family Acrididae; genus Schistocerca; species Schistocerca cancellata. The sequence continues at coordinate 845,747,061 of NC_064627.1, forward strand.
GTACTAGTGCCGACATTGTGCATGCTCTGTTGCCTGTGTCTATGTGCCTGTGGTTCTGTCAGTGTGATCATGTGATGTATCTGACCCCAGGAATGTGTCAATAAAGTTTCCCCTTCCTGGGACAATGAATTCACGGTGTTCTTATTTCAATTTCCAGGAGTGTATAATTACAAAAACTGAATGTGGGTAGTTTTCCTGAGCAGAACTTCTGGTGTAAGTACAGTAAAATTAAAATTTGTTGTCGAATCTCAGAAATATTATAGCGTATTGTATGCTTTGAAAGTACTGAAATAGAGGTTACAATCTCACAATAAATACTTTTTTATTCATTCTGTACCACCAAACCCCTCATAATTTGATGATGTTGTGTTAATACACGGCTCTATGTTCTTGTTGCGATACAAGGATCATACAGGACCCGCTACAACAATTTTGCGGGTCGAGCCACTCACGCATCCGAGGATTAAATGGGGAGAAACTTTTTATGCATCTCACAAAGCGAAAAATCCAGTTTATGCCATGATTACAACAATTTTCGGAATAATTCAACATCTGTGAGTCACAAATTGTAATCCTGTGAAATGGAGCAGTCACACAGAGTCAGTCGTAGGTATGGCAGGTGAACAGACCATCTGAAAAAGTTGCCACACTGTGTGCGACCCATAACAAATAGGACTAATACCCACAGCATACAGAGAAGAGCAGCGTGAATACTTAGGGGTTTGTTTGAGTCTCGAGAGGACAACGCGGAATAGTTGGAAAAGTAGAACTGGCTGACGTAGAGACAGATGCAGATCATACAGCGAAAGCCTATTAAAAACATTTCCAGAATCGCTAATTGGTGAGCAGTCCACAGCCCCCTCTGAATCGCCACTGAGCTGTTCGTCAAGACAGAGTTGTGCTAATTTACGGTACGTCGAGCGGCATTTGAGCAATGAGTCAGCCCGCGTTCCATATGAGACTGTTAGCTGAGAAAACCATTGCATGTGGTACAATGCTAAGAACCCGCTACCATGCACTCCACAGTGGTTTTCAGAGTATGTATGTATACATATATTATTTATATAGATTTAGATGTACAAACCTGCGAAGTAAATTCTCATCAGCTGTATGAACGTATAAGATACAAAAGTTTAACGGGTACCTTGGTGTATTTTATATATGTCATACATCGACTATGAAAATTGCCAGAGGATGTGGGCACTCAAGGATGATAATTCATCATAATTCTCATATACGTGCTGGGTAGATCATGATTCTGCCAATTCATTGACATGTGATTGTATTCTGAGTAAAGTTGGATAAATACCTTATTTTAAGTAGCTATTATTTACCAACAGCGGCAGAGTAGTATTTCGTTTCAGCGTAGTGCAAATATATTAAGCAATCCAGCAGTAATTTTCACACTTCCCAAAGTGACTACAGCCACACTTAATTACCAGTGCACATCATGGAAGCGGCGCGCAGCTGCCGTTTCTGCCTCTTAATGCACAGCTTGCCTCGTTTCAGAGTCCAAGCGTCCCCTTACGGTCGGATTTACGGAACATGATTTTCCTATCATCGAGCTTCAGAGGCCCATCCGTGACGTTTAATATCTCTTCTCACAGTAATTATAGATTTTACTTTAATGAAATTTTATGACTTTTTCTTATTTGTCAAGTTAGTCACAATTTTAGAAAAAAATATTAAAGTTTACTTATGGCTTGAGACACGTTTCCAAACGTACGTACCTCGCAGGTCCGTCCGCTTAGAATCAATTTTTCAGCAACCAGATGTCTGTCTGCGCAGCACCTGTTACGTCATTCGCCATTGTTAACTCACGCTATTATTCTTTCACTGTTCAGCAGTCCGCATTGAGACAAGCACTTACTTATTTTCGCGCAGTATTTCATACACGTGTGTTCTAGAAACTAAAAATGTTACCGGGAAAGAGGACAATCAAATGAGAAGATGAAGTACTCGTTGGAGCAATCTTCTGATTCTGGGAACCCACCTAATGAACGTAAATCTTCCATTGATAATGAGGTAGATGTCGCTGAAAACTCATAGCTACACAAAAATCAAGATCATGAACAATCCCATTACGAAGATTGAGAAGAACAATGCAGTGCAAACTCTGCTGAGCGTTACTCATTCTTTTCTCGTAATGGGAATGAAATATGGGCTAAAGATCCTCAAGCTCGAATTTCTGGTAGGCGTAGCAAAAACGACGTATTAAAAGAAGACCAGAGACTTAAATGGTTTTTGATTAGGAACTGTTATAATGAAGAGTCTTGCTTCATTTTGTTCTGTCGTGTGCCTGTCACTGACAAAATGTGTGCGTGGACCAACAAGGAAGGTCCAATCCTTTACGAGGACTGTTTCTTGGTGGTCTAATCCCGACTGGATTTTACAAGTCACTAAAAGATGATAACAGTCACCTTTGGAGTATTGAGAAAAGCCGGCCACAGTTCAGTGACATTATATCTCGCAGCTACTTCCATGCTATTCTGATGGTGTTGCACGATGCAGCAGCCCGACATGAACGTTGGTCAAGTGGCAAACTGGAACCAATCAGAGAAGTTTTTGTGACGTGAGTAACTACCCTTAGGGATGCCTATATTCCAGGATGGTGCATGAGGTGGATGAACAGTTCGAAGTCGCTTTCCATTTCGACAGTACATCCGATCAAAACCTGATAGATATGGAATAAAGTTCCGGGCAATTCGTGACAGTGCAACAACGTACTGCTGGAAGAGGAAAGTGTATTTGGGAAAAGAGGAAGATATCTGAGCCGTGTAACTTCCAGGAAACCCTGATGACTGAACTTGAAAAGTCTGGACGTAATATCACGTGTGATAATTTTCTTACATCTCTCCACTTTTCTCATTATTAGTTGCCTACAGATCTGACATTAGCTGGTACTATCCGAAACAATAAAGGTGAACTGCCTGCAGATTTTATTTCACCTAAAGGACGTAAAATATGCTCTTAAATATCTGATTTCCATTCAGATGTGTTGATATCGTCTTATGTCCCTTAAAGAAACAAAGTTTTTACCTAACTTAACTTTCTTCATGACGAACCAATGGTGTCATCATCACAAATAAAGAAGCCTGAAGTTACAACGATATACAGTGTTACAAAGGGCGGCGTTGTCACCGTGCACCAAAAGACGCGATGCTACAGCGAGAAGAGATAAACAAGTTTCTGGCCATTGGTGGTTTTTTCAACATGGTCGATGTAAGTGTAATGAAAGCATATCTACATCTACATCTATACTCCGCGAGCCACCTTACGGTGTGTGGCGGAGGGTACTTATTGTACCACTATCTGATCCCCCCTTCCCTGTTCCATTCACGAATTGTGCGTGGGAAGAACGACTGCTTGTAAGTCTCCGTATTTGCTCTAATTTCTCGGATCTTTTCGTTGTGATCATTACGCGAGATATATGTGGGCGGTAGTAATATGTTGCCCATCTCTTCCCGGAATGTGCTCTCTCGTAATTTCGATAATAAACCTCTCCGTATTGCGTAACGCCTTTCTTGAAGTGTCCGCCACTGGAGCTCGTTCAGCATCTCCGTAACGCTCTCGCGCTGACTAAATGTCCCCATGACGAATCGCGCTGCTTTTCGCTGGATCATGTCTATCTCTTCTATTAATCCAACCTGGTAAGGGTCCCATACTGATGAGCAATACTCAAGAATCGGACGAACAAGCGTTTTGTAAGCTACTTCTTTCGTCGATGAGTCACATTTTCTTAGAATTCTTCCTATGAATCTCAACCTGGCGCCTGCTTTTCCCACTATTTGTTTTATGTGATCATTCCACTTCAGATCGCTCCGGATAGTAACTCCTAAGTATTTTACGGTCGTTACCGCTTCCAATGATTTACCACCTATGGCATAATCGTACTGGAATGGATTTCTGCCCCTATGTATGCGCATTATATTACATTTATCTACGTTTAGGGAAAGCTGCCAGCTGTCGCACCATGCATTAATCCTCTGCAGGTCTTCCTGGAGTACGTACGAGTCTTCTGATGTTGCTACTTTCTTGTAGACAACCGTGTCATCTGCAAATAGCCTCACGGAGCTACCGATGTTGTCAACTAAGTCATTTATGTATATTGTAAACAATAAAGGTCCTATCACGCTTCCTTGCGGTACTCCCGAAATTACCTCTACATCTGCAGATTTTGAACCGTTAAGAATGACATGTTGTGTTCTTTCTTCTAGGAAATCCTGAATCCAATCACAAACCTGGTCCGATATTCCGTAAGCTCGTATTTTTTTCACTAAACGTAAGTGCGGAACCGTATCAAATGCCTTCCTGAAGTCCAGGAATACGGCATCAATCTGCTCGCCAGTGTCTACGGCACTGAATTTCTTGGGCAAATAGGGCGAGCTGAGTTTCACATGATCTCTGTTTGCGGAATCCATGTTGGTTATGATGAAGGAGATTTGTATTATCTAAGAACGTCATAATACGAGAACACAAAACATGTTCCATTATTCTACAACAGATTGACGTAAGCGAAATAGGCCTATAATTATTCGCATCTGATTTATGACCCTTCTTGAAAATGGGAACGACCTGCGCTTTCTTCCAGTCGCTAGGTACTTTACGTTCTTCCAGCGATCTACGATAAATTGCTGATAGAAAGGGGGAAAGTTCTTTAGCATAATCACTGTAGAATCTTAAGGGTATCTCGTCTGGTCCGGATGCTTTTCCGCTACTAAGTGATAGCAGTTGTTTTTCAATTCCGATATCGTTTATTTCAATATTTTCCATTTTGGCGTCCGTGCGACGGCTGAAGTCAGGGACCGTGTTACGATTTTCCGCAGTGAAACGGTTTCGGAACACTGAATTCAGTATTTCTGCCTTTCTTCGGTCGTCCTCTGTTTCGGTGCCATCGTGTTCAACGAGTGACTGAATAGGGGATTTAGATCCGCTTACCGATTTTACATATGACCAAAACTTTTTAGGGTTCTTGTTTAGATTGTTTGCCAATGTTTTATGTTCGAATTCGTTCAATGCTTCTCTCATTGCTCTCTTTACGCTCTTTTTCGCTTCGTTCAGCTTTTCCTTATCAGCTATGATTCGACTACTCTTAAACCTATGATGAAGCTTTCTTTGTTTCCGTAGTACCTTTCGTACATGATTGTTATACCACGGTGGATCTTTCCCCTCGCTTTGGACCTTAGTCGGTACGAACTTATCTAAGGCGTACTGGACGATGTTTCTGAATTTTTTCCATTTTTGTTCCACATCCTCTTCCTCAGAAATGAACGTTTGATGGTGGTCACTCAGATATTCTGCGATTTGTGCCCTATCACTCTTGTTAAGCAAATATATTTTCCTTCCTTTCTTGGCATTTCTTATTACACTTGTAGTCATTGATGCAACCACTGACTTATGATCACTGATACCCTCTTCTACATTCACGGAGTCGAAAAGTTCCGGTCTATTTGTTGCTATGAGGTCTAAAACGTTAGCTTCACGAGTTGGTTCTCTAACTATCTGCTCGAAGTAATTCTCGGACAAGGCAGTCAGGATAATGTCACAAGAGTCTCTGCCCCTGGCTCCAGTTCTGATTGTGTGACTATCCCATTCTATACCTGGTAGATTGAAGTCTCCCCCTATTACAATAGTATGGTCACGAAACTTCTTCACGACGTTCTGCAGGTTCTCTCTGAGGCGCTCAACTACTACGGTTGCTGATGCAGGTGGTCTATAGAAGCATCCGACTATCATATCTGACCCACCTTTGATACTTAGCTTAACCCAGATTATTTCACATTCGCATTCGCTAATAACTTCACTGGATATTATTGAATTCTTTACTGCTATAAATACTCCTCCACCATTGGCGTTTATCCTATCCTTGCGGTATATATTCCATTCTGTGTCTAGGATTTCGTTACTGTTCACTTCCGGTTTTAACCAACTTTCCGTTCCTAATACTATATGCGCACTATTTCCTTCAATAAGAGATACTAATTCAGGAACCTTGCCCTGGATACTCCTGCAGTTTACCAATATTACGTTAACTTTTCCTGTTTTTGGTCTCTGAGGACGGACGTTCTTTATCAACGATGATAATGTCCTCTCTGGTAAGCCGTCAGGTATTTTATCGTTTCGCCCAAGGGGGGGTCCCTCTAACCTAAAAAACCCCCGTGTGCACGCCACACGTACTCTGCTACCCTAGTAGCTGCTTCCGGTGTGTAGTGCACGCCTGACCTGTCTAGGGGGGCCCTACAGTTCTCCACCCAATAACGGAGGTCGATGAATTTGCAACCATTATAGTCGCAGAGTCGTCTGAGCCTCTGGTTTAGACCCTCCACACGGCTCCAAACCAGAGGACCGCGATCGACTCTGGGCACTATGCTGCAGATATTAAGCTCAGCTTGCACTCCGCGTGCGATGCTGGTTGTCTTCACCAAATCAGCCAGCCGCCGGAAGGAACCAAGGATGGCCTCAGAACCCAAGCGGCAGGCGTCATTCGTTCCGACATGTGCTACTATCTGCAGCCGGTCACACCCAGTGCGTTCAATAGCTGCCGGAAGGGCCTCCTCCACATTACGGACGAGACCCCCCGGCAAGCACACCGAGTGCACACTGGCATTCTTCCCCGACCTACCCGCTATTTTCCTGAGGGGCTCCATAACCCGCCTAACGTTGGAGCTCCCTATAACTAATAGGCCCGCCCTCTGTGACTGTCGGGACCTTGCCGGAGAATCGGCCACTGGCCCAACAGGCGAGGCATCCTGTGGTGGCTCGGAAACGATGTCATCACCACTAGGAAGCACCCCGTACCTGTTGGAAAGGGGTAAGGCAGCTGCCACGCGGCCAGATCCCACCTTCGCCTTTCGGCAGGCACGCGCGAGCCCACCACTGTCCGCCATTCACCCTGGAGTGATGGCTGACCGGTAAGATGCTCACTGCCGGAAGACGCAGCGACATCAGGGGTTCCATGTGACTCCAAGGCCACCGAAGTAGGCATAGGTCTCACCACAGTTGCCCCAACGCCACTACGAGCCGACGCCTGCCCCTCGAGCTCGATGAGCCTAACAGACAAAGCCTCCACCTGCCCCCGAAGAGTGGCCAATTCTCCTTGCGTCCGCTCACAACAACCACAGTCCCTACACATGACTATGTTTACCCTACTCTATACGATGACAAATTCCCAAGATAATCTTCTGATGAGCTACTCTGATAATCAAGAAACACTCACTGAAATACGAGACGCGAAAACTACGCTAGGTTTTCCCAGAAAAACTATTTAAAAGCTAAGCGCAGCAAATAAGTACAAAAACGCTTTATACAAACAGTACTCGCTGCTGCTGGTGCTCTCGCTCTGGCTGTCAGAAGACAACTGCTGATTCAAGTGACTAGTGGCTAACGGCCGCGAAACAAACAAAAGACGGTTTTAGGGCGCTTTCTGTTCTAAACGATCAAGAAAACACTAAGAAATCTAACACGAAAACTACGTAAAGTTTTATCAAGAACTGTTAGTTACTATGCAGAGCAGATAAACACAAATAGAATCCCTTCCTTAGTGGAAGGTCGTAAACAAAATACAAAATAAACGCTTTATACAAATAGTACTCGCTGCTGCTGGTGCTCTCGCTCTGGCTGTTACAAGACAACTCATATATATAATTTGGATGATACTGTCTTCCAATAAAAATGAGACATCGGACTTTCATCGTCAATTTCGGAAAGCAATTGGTGGGGTAAGGATGTCACCGCATCCAGGAAGGGAAATGAAAACACCAGCTAAGAAAAGGAGATGATGTGCATATTGTATAGAGAAGAAAGACAGCAACAGTCATACTGAATGTTACAAGTGCTCTAAGCACTCGGATCATTCTTCCTGTAGATCCTACCCAAATTTTCAATAATAAAAAAATTCCCCATTAAAAGTAACAAAATTTTGTCATTTTAAACATAAACTTTAAATAAATAAAATTATTTGTAGGTACTCACACTTAAATGTCCTTCGCAACATTAAACAGTGTCAATTTAAACAAGACGGGCGTGAGGGGACCCGACTGATAGACAGTGCTATACTGATTTTCTGGCAAGCAGAGGATTAAGCTCACACACAAACATATATGTACAGTATAAATGAGAATGATAACATTGTCTTTCGAACCTGGAAGTGGTTCCTCCAGTTTCTTGCTCTACATACAGTGTAAATGGTATGCAACAAGAGTCGTTGTTTTGTTTTTTTATGTGGGGGAAAGATTTAAATTTTTTTTACAAGGTATCAGGTTAATTCGAGAGGAGCAGTATTACATGACACGAGAGAGTGTGGGAAACACAATACAAGTTGGTTTTGTGTGCGCTTAGATCATCACGTTTTATCGACCTTATTCTTGCAAGTTGTGCAGCTTCCATTGTGCCCGCTGTTGGTGATCAAACCATAAAGAAGCTTTCGTATACTCAGGGGGTCGGTTGGCAAACTCCTCCTTCCTAATCGGCCTACTGAATTACAATGTAATTGCCCGTGATCGCGTATGCGTAACGAAATTTTACAGTGAGCAAGGCTATCGTTACCTAAGGGAAATAATACCGGTTCGTAGGAGGAAATTGTACAACAGATCGTTGTGTAGGAAGAATCTAAATATTGATAACAATTTTTAAATGGGTGGAACTGAGTGCAATCGCTCACAAACCACACATGGGGCGGGGGTACGGATACCACGTAACAATTTTAATACAAAAAATATTTACAGTACATAAAATACAGTTTAGCTAAACAAGAGACAACTAAACGATCGCCAGCCACTAGGGAAATGAATATTTACAATCCTAAGAAAGATAATGGCAAAGGAAATTAGGCAAATAATCACTGGCGTGGCAACAGAAGGTTCTCACGTTTATACACAGCACAACATTGCACGAGAAGATAAGTGAATGAGAAAGTACTGAGTTTTCAGTTACTTAATCTGAATTACTTAATTGTGAAAGCTAAGTTTAATCGCAGTGTAACATAGTGCTAAAGTTTGAAAAAGATATGCAAATAACTTGTGATTCGTGAAAGATTGAACTGAATTTACTTTAAAGCAAATGAGGAACTGATTTTATTTTTAATGTAACTACAATAAAATACCAAGCTAGAAAATGTCACTCCCTAAGCTTAATACCAAATAAATGAAATTTGGCACTCTTAATTTGTGCTATATCTTCCGTTATTAATTATGCCAGTGAAGTTCTACGTTACTTTAAATGAGTGAAGTAAATACCGAAAATTGCAAATTAGTTGAGCCTTTGTTATGCAAAACAGGAATGAACAGTTACTGAGGTAGCAAAATTTAGACTGAAACTGGCCATTAGCCAACAAACTAAACAGGCAGTAAACAGCTAATTTTCATATTTTTATGACACTCTGTGATTGCATGGAAAGAAAGGGACTCTGCTTGTTAATAATGCCTGAGAACTATGATAACACAGGTGCCCTGTCACCCTCGAGCGCGCTCGCTTCCGTTCATTACGCGAGTGAGCGCGTGGCGCATCCTGTGCACCGTGTCGCTTTTTTCGGTTTCTTACGTCTCATTTGTATTGTTATTGCTATTTACATGGATTCATGAATGACAAAAGACATTACACATATATTTGGGTTAGCAGGAGATTATATTCCATGTCGTGCGTGTAAAACACTAAATATTACATAGAGACACTGCAATGTTATTTCGTTATAGTAATAATCAACTATAAAACTCAACATTATTATGAAAGTGAACAATACACACATTTCTTTGTAATGTCTTATTCTGAGTTTGCATGTTTACAGTTTTCACATGTTTATATGATAGTCACATGCTGTTGGCAGACGAAATTTCGGCTAAAATCACATTTGATTGTAGTGTTTATGTTTCTAGTACGTCCGCAGTATACACATCATCCATGCTTTTTTTAAGAAGACCCTCCAACTTTTGCTACTTCTGCTTCTTTGTAACGTCGAAGGGAAGCTGAAATATCAGATGGTACAGATGGAATCTTAGTTCTCTGTTGCAGATGTGTTTTCATTAGGGTATATGACAAGCCTTTCAGGATTATTCTTCTTGGGATTTTAGGATTCTTAGAATTTGCATGGTAGATTATTTGGGCATTGATACCTGCGCAAAAAATATTGCCAAAGGCCATCTTCCCGTAATTCTTGCTACAGAATAGGAGGCACAGATTTGATCAACAGCGTCAACTCCTCCTTTTGTGGCGTTATAGTCCATAATGATTTCAGGCTTGTTAGTTTCTTTACTGATAGCTCCAGTATCATGCATCGTAGATAGGAGAATCACAGCTTTATTATTTTTAGGTACGTAGGACATCAAACTAATATTTTTCTGGTACCAAATAAATACGTATTTTGTACTCTATCTTTCTTTGGTAGGAATTCTGGCGGAGTCTCACGTTTATTTTTCCTCATTGTTCCAATACATGTGATTTTCCTGGTCAGTAAGGAGAGTGCTAGTGCGTAACTGATATACCACTTATCGATAGTCACATTCCTACTGCTTCCTTGAGTGTGGCTGGTAAGTCTGCTGACCACATGTGAAGGAGAATTTTAAACAGCATATGGCCCTTGAGGTTGCTTGCCACGATAGATCACCAAGTTACTGGTGCGGAAAGTTCTCGCATCACAGACAGCAAACATCTTTATTCCACAATCCGCTGGTTTATTTGGGATATACTGAATGAAGTTAGAGCGTCCTCCAAATGCTTCTAACTTTTCTTCATCCACAGTTACGAATTGGCTCACGCTGTAACTGTTTTTGAAGTTTCCAATAAACTCGTCAAGAATTTTCCGTTTCTTATCTGACTTGTCGTATTCTTTTATCACCATATCTGATACACCGTAATAGGTACAGAAAACGCTTGGAGCTTATCGCAGCTCTAAGTATCTGCATACCTGATCCGTCAGTCGTCCAAAGTTCATTCACATTTGTATGGTTAGCCTTCTTCGTCCCTAAGATGTAGATCAATCCAAACAAAGCCATTATTTCAACTCTCGTCGTGCCTTTGGCATCATTTCCTTCCTCATAATTTACACTAGCCTTTTTATGTTGAATATACATGTTAGCACATTTGACAACCTCATCGATCATGTCAATGCTGATTATTTTGGTCAATGCACTTATATCGCCCTTCACATCCCTGGCTATGGCTTTAGGTCCGGGAAGTATATTGACAATGTTCTTACTTATTGTGTTTGTTATGGCTGTACTCCAAGATTTCTTCCACTTACACGTTTTATGCCTTCCAGTATAATACTTGTCATTTGAAACTGATTCGACATCATTTTCTTCGGCATCAGAGGGACATTCTTGCTCACTTGTTGAATCATGGTCACTCTGTGTGATGTCTTCTTCTTCTTCTTCGTTCTCCACAATCACCAAACTGGAATTCGATACCAGAAAATCTGGATCCTCACTGAGTAGCCACTCAACCTCGCCGTCATTAAGGCATCTTTTAGTCCTATGAAAGCAAAAATAATTACAAAATATGTAAACAATTAAGTGTTATAACGTTAATGTTTTGCACAGCACGCAAAAAGGAACAAAAAATACTTACTGCTATAGGGACATCAGCAGGCAAGCGGCGCACTTTGTGCGCCAACTACACACAGGCGGAAGAAATATGAGATAACTCCACTTGTAACAATCACAGACGGAAACGATTGTTCACAGCAGAAGTCAAGACAACAATGAAGTAATAAAGGAGAGAAGAACACAGTGGTACCAACTGATTATATTTCACAGTGATTTTTTAACGAGCATTAAGTTTTAACTATTGCAGGTTATTATTCAGGAAATGCCATTGGGTAATACCTGTACAATACTAGTTATATTCTGTTAGTCTTACGATGTTGTAGCTGTGCCGACAACGAAGAATGTAGCCTACGACAATGCTGAGCTACTACTTTCGCTCCTGCTGTTTGAGAACCACGAGCCTTCTCCAGAGCCACTGATAATTAGGGGACAGTCAGTAGTGAGAATTGCAGCTTCCTCCGCCTGCCCTCTCCTGCCCTGCACTCAGTACTCACGGGTTAACGAATCAGATGCGTCTACACTGGAGCGAGCATAGCTGCACACCACGTCTGTGGCAGCGCCCAACAAATACTTCCGCTCTCTTTCATCACTCAAGCTGCTCTGCATCCTCTCTGCTCGCAGTGCGACAAAGACTCTATGTATACAAAGATATAAAAGGGCACAGCTACTGCTTTTTCGTCGTTGTTATCGATACATTAAAATAAAGTGCCCTTGGCTATTACCCAGAAATTTACAATATTTACATTATAACTATAATCAGTTATATACACTATTACGCCCATTACATATTAAATACAGTTTCTGTAATAACGCCTACAGATTCAGAATTAGAAGTACAGTACAAGTTATAAACGGATATTAAACGGCGAAAAGTTATCGATGGTGCAGAAGGTATTTTACCTGCATTTTCGGTGTTACAAGTTCTACAATTTCATGGTGGTAGATCATGGATTCCAGTGAAATTTCGCACGGATGTTCGTCACTGAAAAGAAGAAGTGTGCGCCTAGTGCTGCATTTTGTTCAAATTTTTTTTTTTTTTTTTTTTTTTTTTTTTTGTAAAAATCTACATAGGTGTTTTCTGCTCTGCCTAAATGCCAATGACTACAACCGTTTGGTGAACCAGTAACGTCGGCCAGTGGTGACCGCTACAGATTCTGCATTTCATGTTTCGGGTTACGCTTCACTCCTCCACATCCTGAGCCTAAGGAGGAGAGGGGGTGGGGGAAGGGCATCAACTTCCATATTTCACGGCTAACTTCCAGAGAATAAAGTAGAATGAAAACAACTTGTCTCAGAAATGGCAAGGACCCGTATAGATTAGAATCTGCCTTTGACACGGAAGACTTTACAGTTGCTGGCATGAGTGCGTGACCACGTTAACATTACATCCAGAGATATGGCTGCATTTCACTGGCGGACCACACCCGATGACGACAGCAAAGCTGCATCGTCCATGAATCCACAAGTAGGGGCGGAAAACCGTGGCATCTCGAGTAAGCTAAGGCACATGGGAAAGTCCTTTCCAAAAATCGAAAAAAGACAAGAAAGAGGTGTATAGTTGCTTATAGCTATTTTCAGCACTAACGTCTACATCTACGTGATTACTCTGCTATTCACAATAAAGTGCCTGGCAGACGGTTCAATGAACCACCTACAAGCTGTCTCTCTACCGTCCCATTCTCGAACGGCACACAGAAAAACGAGCACTTAAATTTTTCTGTGCGAGCCCTAATTTCTCTTATTTTAGCGTGATGATCATTTCTCCCTGTGTAGGTGGGTGCCAACAGAATGTTTTTGCAATCGGAGGAGGAAACTGGTGATTGAAATGTCTTAAGATCCCGTCGCAATGAAAACCGCCTTTGTTTTAATGATTGCTACTTGTGAAGAAGATTTACTATGATCGTGAATTTGTAATCAGGAAATGTTTGAAGAAAAACTGCATGAAGAAAATTAATATTGCGCGAACCCCACGAACTCGTTTTACTTCCGGAAACTTCAAAAGCATACCTCTGTATGAGAAGTTTCCGAATCCTGTTAAACTCCTGACAATAAAATCCTTTGATAGTGGAAAACAGTAAATCAGTCTGAAGCTAATTTTATAAATAATAAGACAGTGTACTGTTTAGCTTGCCAGTAACAGTTAAACCCAGATAAATTTACATCTAAACGTGAATGAATGGGATTATGACGTTAAGCGGTATGTAAACAAATATCGCGAACTTTGACAACTGTCAGATTCAAAGTTCCCTCCAATACACTAACTTGAACCAATGGCGAATAAACTAGTTCTTTGTAACTGGTTGGTGTAAATAAATTCAATGGCAAATGCCTCAACTTACACGTTTGGTCACATTTCGCAGTGCAACAAATAAGTTCTCCTGTCTACATTACTGCCTATACGTATCGAAGCTCGCCCTTCCAAGAGACACATACAACGCATGCAACGATTAATGCAAATACTCCGAAAAGCAAAAAAAAAAAAAAAAATTATTGATGGCAATAACTACTGTTAGTGGTGGGGTCAACAGTCACTGAAGGTGAACAGTCTTAGCAATTCACTTTTTTTATTTACTGAGAGAAAAATTAAGAGATAGTCTATTATAAAGAATAAAGCAATTAAATTGGTTACAATTGTGTTTCTCGATAAGAGGAATGTTTTGATTCTTATCTGTTCTGGGTCGGCGTGATGTGTCAACGGCGGTAGAAACAGTTTTGAAGTTGCTGATATGAATCCTATAAGTTCATCCAGTCGTGTACTTGGCATTAAAATATCCTGTTTTCCTTACATACTGTTTCGGCTGGCGGTGGTAATAAGTGGCGTAGCATCCATTTGTCGTAGGACAGAACAAAGTTCCTGCTTTTGCAGCACCTGAAGGTCGTATTAGTTAATGTGCAACTTCCACACACGATACTTTGGCACAGTCCACATCAGTCACTTACGCAACAAACGGTTCACAGTTTCCACATTAGCAGTTAGTGCTTTAGCACACGTCGCATATCGTAGTCAAGAAAGTGATCAATATTAAATTCACAGTTTATGTAATGCAGCTCAATTCTAAATCGACGACAATACTGTCTGTTCACGAGTGCATTGTCACCGCATCAAGCATAGTTCTGCAAAAACCAACAGCATTTGCATAATACAACGTCCGTTTAGAATATCCATCATACAGTCAGATTCCAAGCCGGTCTAACACAAAAACGTCCGGTATTAATATCGCGTTAAACGCGATATTACTTGTTTCCATACGCGATACTTGTTTCCATACCGCCATGCTTTCGCGTCATCTGCCACTGTCTCCTTCACTGTTCGACCCGACCACTGTGGATACCTCTCTCGCTCCACAGTTCTTACAACACTTATGCCTATTTCATTCTGTTTCACACAATACATTTACTAAAACTATATGAAAGATTACCAGAAACGAAATCCAAGTCTTTACATAAGGAACTCGAAGAGAAAATGGCACAGTAAACATAGTCATCGACACTTCGCGTCCTACGCATTATAACCAAATGAAGAATATTCTACGTCATCAGAAATATATCTATGGAGTACAAATAGTAAAAGAAAGGAAAAAAATTATATCTCGTTATTAGTCATGGCATCACATAGTCCAATTCACGTATCATGTCTGTGGCTCTACCTCTCCAACTTCGTAGTATACAAAAAAAGATGCCCTTCTTTGAACTTTTTCTATGTCATCCGTCAGTTCTACCTGATGCGGATCCCACACGGTGCAACAATACTCCAGCATAGGACGAACAAGCGTGGTGTAAGCAGTTTCTTTCGTAGACCTGTTGCACCTTCTAAGTGTTCTGCCAATGAGTCGCAGTCTGTGGTTTGGTCTACCCACATCATTATCTACGTGATCGTTCCTTTTTAGGTTGTTTGAAACTGTAATACCGAAGTATTTAGTTGAATGTACAGCCTTCAGATTTGTGTGACTTATCGCGTAATCAAAATTTAGCTGATTTCTTTTAATAAAACCTCCATCACCATCCTGTGAGTGCTGTGCGGAACGACAGACAGTTGCTCATCTTGTAGCGACATGTCCCGCACGTGCCTACAAGGGTCGTTTCGAAGATTTCCTCACACCGAGGAGTGATGTTATAAAACTCAGAAAAGACCTTGATCCATCTATAGTTGTCGTTATTTGTGTTACCTTACGGTGGAGAGCTGTGCTTAAATGTTGATATGTAGTAATTTGTAATTTTTATACATACATTGCCATACGATAAATAAATTACCATCGAAAGCCGTATCACCCCAACATTAACTATCTTATGTAATTATCAGTACACAATATGGACTGAGAGTAAATCTAAGAAAGACAAAAGCAATTAGAAGTAGCATAAATGAGAACAGCGAGAAACTTAACATCAGTATTGATGGGCACGAAGTAGATCAAGTAAAGGAATTCTGCTAACCTAGGCAGTAGAGTAACCAATGACAGATGGAGCAAAGAGGACATCAAAAGCAGACTAGCAACGGCAAAAAGGGAAGTTCTGACCAAGAGAAGTCTGCTAGTATCAAACATAGGTCTTAATTTGAGGAAGAAATTTCTGATAATGTACGTCTGGTGTACAGCATTGTATGGTAGTGAAACATGGACTGTGGGAAAAACGGAACAGAAGGGAATCGGAGCATTTGAGATGTGCTGCTAAAACAAATGTTGAAAATTAGGTGGACTGATAAAGTAAGGAATGAGGAGGTTCTGCGCAGAAGCAGGGAGGAAAGAGAAATGTGGAAAACACTGACAACGAGAGGGACAGGATGATAGGACATCTGTTAAGATATCAGGGAACGACTTCCATGGTACTAGAGGGAGCTGTAGAAGGCAAAAATTATAGAGGAAGACGGAGATTGGATTACATCGAGCAAATAACTGAGGACGTAGGTTGCAAGTGCTGCTCTGAGATGAAGAGGTTGACACAGGAGAAGAATTAGTGGCGAGCTGAATCAGACCAGTCAGAAGACTGATGAAATCCAAAAGAATTTAAATATCTCATGTTACTTTAGTGGTTGTCATGAGAATTCAGCATGAAGGGCCTCATCTTGCACGTCGGTTACTTATCTGGTTCGTGGTTGGGTAACGGACATGCATGCAGGAAAATAATCCGTACGGATAGAAATTAGCAAAGGGAAAACCGTAATTCCCCTCCGACAGATTTTGGTTCAGCCGTGAGCCACACACTTACAGCAATGGAAGTCGGCATTCCTTAAATTCGCGAGCGTGCGGTCTTTCTCAGACTAAGCGTGCTTTCGATGAAATGGCAGCGGTATGTGACCGCATTGCGCTCGATACTGTGCTAAAATCAATCACCGTATCTAAACCAGCATTGTTCGAGAACACTGAGAACTAGTGCTCTGCATTGCTCGCTATGAATATTAACGTAAAGGAAAGACTTGACTCAAGACTCATTACTGACTTCGTAACCGTACAGCGTGAAAGATCTGGAACCAACACAAGTCCGTAAGTGCAAGATTTTATACTTCACTCGAAAATAGTTGAATTTCACACGCAATGGTTAAAGGGAACATAACAATTCGCTTCCTACATCTAGTGACACTGATGCTATCAGGTTGGAATGTGACCTAACTAAGTTAAGAAAGGATTACCAGCTATCACCAAGTTCCGGTGGAATGTGTGTTAGGTTTCTGAAGCCAGAATGTGCGCTCCTTGAAGATTCACTAAACTCCCCCATCCACTACATTCAGAGTCAGTTCTCTGTTGAGGTAGAGTCTCCGCTCAATCACCTAATCCAGAATTTCCCAACCTTGGGAGTAATTACCCCCTAAGCGGTAACATGAAGTTCTCTGAGGGATGAAAACAAAAGTGTTATATTGTGTTCCCGTCACGAAACTAAATTCTTTTCAAAATATCTTTACTATAATCACTACTTCACAAGACTGTAATAGTGATTATGTAAGTTGCCAATAATTACAATGAAAATGTGGTAGGAGATGCAATCAGAGCTCTAACGGAAAGATTTTGGTGTTCATTTTCCCCACGCACCATTCGAGAGTGGAACAGCAAACAATTGGTATGAAAATGGTTCGATTAACCCTCTGCCAGGCACTTAGGTGTGAACTGCAGAGTAACCATGTAGATGTAGATGTAGATGTACTCCACCCATTACACATATATTTTATACATTGTAACATATATTTCTGACAATATAATATTGAGTCATATGCGCCACATGCACTGACTTGAAAAAGTTGTGGGATACTTCCTAATATCGTCTCGGACCGCCTTTTTCCAGATCTAGCAAAGCAACTCGATATGGCGTGGACTCAAATCCTTGGAAGTCCCCTGCAGAAACATTTAGCCATGGGAAAATGAATTCTAGGAATGGCTGCAAATGGTCTCCAATTAGAAGAACATAACCATTTACAGCGAATGATCAGTTCAGTTGGACCAGAGGACCAAGTCTGTTCCACGTAAACACAAACCACACAGTTATGATGTAACAATGTAAGTGTAGACCATGTGTGGCTTGAATTCAAAGAAATAGTATAGACAGCAATTAAGAAAGTTATGCAAAAATAAATTAACAAAAAACTGAGCTCATCCTCATGGTACGCAAAACGTATCAGAATTCTGTTGCAGAACAAGGAAAACAGCATGCCAAATTTAAACGAACACAAAATCCCGAAGATTCGCGGTCTTTTACAGACGCTTGAAGATTAAGGCGGAATTCAAAGCAGCAAGCTTATAATAGTTTCCGCAACAAAGCTTTGTCCCGAAACATGGCAGAAAATCCATAGAGATTCTGGTCTTATGCAGAGTAAGCTAGCTGCAGGACACAATCAAGACCTTCTCTGCTCCATATCAGTGTAAACACTACCGATGACAGTGCTGCTAAAGCGGAGTTACTAAACAAAGGATTCCTACATTCCCTCACCCAAGAAGCGGACGTAAATATTCCAGAATTCGAATCAATAATAGCTGCCAACGTGAGTAACATAGAAGTAAATAGCCTCGGAGAAGTGAAGCAACCTAAATCACTTAACAGAAGCAAGTATTCCGGTGCAGACTGTACACTAATTAGGTTCCATTCAGAATACACTGATGCAATAACTCTATCCGTTAGAATCTTACACAACCCCTCGCTCGGCGAAACACTCGTACCGAAAAACTGGAAAGTTTCACACTTCACACCAATATTCAAGAAAGGCAGCAGGAGTAATCCACTGAATTGCAGGCCCATATCATTAACGTCGATATGTAGTATTAGTTTGATCATTATAAGTTTCCTCTAAGAGCACGGTCTATTGACACACTAAATTACAGGCCCATATCATTAACGTCGATATGCAGCGTTAGTTTGATCATTATAAGTTTCCTCTACGAGAACGGCTTTTGACACACAGTCAACACAGATTGAGAAAACACCGTCCTTGTCAAACAGAACTAGCTCTTTATTCACACGAAGTGTTCAGTGCTATCGACAAGATATTTCAAATTGATTCCGTATTTCTAGATTTCCAGAAGGCTTTTGACACGATACTTCACAAGCACTTTGCAGTCACATTGCGTGCTTATTGAATATCATCTTAGTTATGTCTCTGGATTCGTGATCTCATTTCAGGGAAGCCACATTTCGCAGTAATTGGAGAAAAGTGACCTAAGTACAACAGAAATTATTTCTGGCGTTCTCCAAGGTAGCGTTATAGGACCTTTTCTGTTCTGTATAAACCATTTAGGTCAGAATCTGAGCAGCCATCTTAGGTTGTTTGTAGATGATGCCGTCGTTTACCTCCTAGAAAAGTCATGAGAAGATCAAAGCAACTTGCAGACTTACTTAGAAAAGGTATCTGTATGGCGAAAATTGGCAGTTGACGCTATATAGTGAAAAGTGTGAGGTCATCAACGCGAGCGCTGAAAGGAATCCGTTAAATTTCGGTTACACCAAAGCTCAGTCAAATGTAAAGGCCATAAAATCAAATAAATACCTATGAATTACAATTACAAAGAACTTCATTTGGAAAGAACACAGAGAAAACGTTGTGGCAAAGGCGAACTAAAGACTGCGTTTTATTGGCAGAACACTGAAAAGGTGCAACAGATCTCCTATTGCCAACACTACACTAGTCCGTCCTCTTTTGCAGTATTCCTGTGCAGTGTGCGTTCCTTAGTACACAGGATTAAAGCAGTACATACAAAAAGTTCAAAGAAGAGCGGCACGTTTTGTATTATCGAGAAACAGGGAAAGAGTGCATCGAACATGATAGAGAATTTGGGGCGGATATAATAACACTACTGGGCGTTAAAATTGCTACACCACGAAGATGACGTGCTACAGACGCGAAATTTAACCGACAGGAAGAAGATGCTGTGATATGCAAATGATTAGCTTTTCAAAGCATTCACACAAAGTTGGCTCCGGTGGCGACACATACAACGTGCTAACATGAGGGAAGTGTTCAACCGATTTCTCATACACAAATAGCAGTTGACCGGCGTTGCCTGGTGAAACGTCGTTGTGATGCCTCGTGTAAGTAGGAGAAATGCGTACCATCACGTTTCCGACTTTGATAAAGGTAGGATTGTAGCCTATCGCGATTGCGGTTTATCGTATCGCGACATTTCTGATGGCATTGGACGAGATCCAATGACTGTTAGCATAATATGGAATCGGTGGGTTCAGGAGGGTAATACGGAACGCCGTGCTGGATCCCAACGGCCTCGCATCACTAGCAGTCGAGATGACAGGCATCTTATCTCCATGGCTGTAACGGATCGTGCAGCCACGTCTCGATTCCCTGAGTCAACAGATGGGGACGTTTGCAAGACAACAACCATCTGCACGGACAGTTCAACGACGTTTGCAACAGCGTGGACTATCATCTCGGAGACCATGGCTGCGGTTACCCTTGATGCTGCCTCACAGACAGCGACGCCTGCGATGGTGTACCCATCGACGAACCTGGGTGCACGAATGGAAAAATGTCATTTTTTCGGATGAATCAAAGTTTTGTCTACAGCATCATGATGGTCGAATCCGTGTTTGGAGACATCGCGGTGAACGCGCATTGGAAGCGTGTATTCATCATCGCCATACTGGCGTATCACCCGGCGTGATAGTATGGGGTGCCACTGGTTGCACGTCTCGCTCACCTATTATTCGCATTGACGGCATTTTGAACATTTCAGATGTGTTAGGACCCGTGGCTCTACCCTTCATACGATCCCTGCGAAACCCTACATTTCAAGCAGGATAATGCACGACCGCATGTTGCAGGTCCGGTACGGGCCTTTTTGGATACAGACATTGTTCGACTGCTGCCGTGGCCAGCACATTCTCCAGATCTGTCACCAACTGAAAGCGTCTGGTCAGTGGTGGCCGAGCAACTGGCCCGTCACAATACGCCAGTCACTACTCTTGTTGAACTGTGCTATCGTGTTGAAGCTGCATGGGCAGCTGTACCTGTACACGCTATCCGAGCTCTGTTTGACTCAGTGCCCAGGTGCATCAGGGCCGTTATTACGGCCCGAGGTGGTTGTTCTGGGTACTGATTTGTCAGGATCTAAGCACCCAAGCTGCGTGCTAATGTAATCACGTGCTGTTTCTAGTGTAATATATTTGTCCAATGAATACCCTTTTATCATCTGCATTTCTTCTTGGTGTAGCAATTTTAATGGCCAGTAGTGTAAAACAAAGGAGTTTCTCATTGCGGCGGGATCTTCTTACGAAATTTCAATCACCAACTTTGTCTTCCGAAACGAATATATTTCGTTAACGTCGGCCTACATAGGGTTAAGCGATCATAGTAGCATAATAAGGGAGATTAGTGTTCGCACAGAGGGAAACATGTGTCGTTGTTTTGCTGCGATGTTGGAGAGTGGAATAACAGAGAACTGTTATGAAGGTGGTTCGGTGATCCCTCTGCCAAACGCTTAAGTGTTATTTTCAGAGTACGTATGTTGATGGAAATCAAATAGTGGGATGATATTTTAATTGTGTTATCGATGAGAAGGAGCTGGAGCGGGGCCCAACGAGCGTCCTGAACTTGAGACGCTGCTGGTGTAGTAGCAGCTGTTTGAGCGGTGAAGACATTTCACCCATAGAAAACAGGATTCACGTACTTGTCTTCCACTTCTAGAATTCTCATTAAAGGAATTCATGTTTCAATTTCCACACGGAACAGCATCGCCGAGTCAGTGATTAAAATCCCGTACGAGGTACTTGTGTAACTTTATTATCGGCCACCTTTCTTACCCAAGTCACCGTCGACCACTGCTAGTCTGTGGCAACGGGCTCTTCAGTGTCGCGGTCAGTGGGCCGCAACTCTGCTGTGTTCGGCGGCGTACGTGAAGGCAGCGTAGCGCGCGGCTGCACTGGAATTCAGTCCGAACGCTGCCACTTGGTACCTTTCTACTTTGCAGTGTTATGAGAGGTGCTCTCTTTTTCTGAGTCACCAGTCTTCTGACTGTTTTGATGCGGCCCACCACGAACTCCACTCCTGTGGCAACCCCTTCATCCCAGAGTAGCATTTGCAACCTAAGTCCTCAATTATCTGCTGCACGTTTTGCAATCTCTGTCTTCCTCTACAGTTATTCCCCTCTACAGCCCTCTCTAGTAACATGGAAGTCATTCCCTGGTGTCTTAACAGATATCTTATCATCCTGTCCCTTCTCCTTGTCAGTGTTTTCCTCATATTCCTTTCCTCTCCGCTTCTACGCAGAACCTCCTCGTTCCTTACCTTATCAGCCCACCTAATATTCAGCATTAGACTGTAGCATCTCATCTCAAATGCTTCCGTCCTGTTCTGTTCCACTTTACACACAGTCCATGTCTCACTACCATACAGTTCTGTGCTCCAAATCTACATTATCAGAAATTTCTTTCTCAAATTAAGGTCAACGTTTCATGCTGGTAGACTTCTCTTGGCCAGGAATGCCGTTCTTGTCATAGCTAGTCTGCTTTTGATGTCCTCAGTGCTCCGCCCGTCCGTCATTGGTTATTTTACTGCCTAGGTAGCGGAATTCCTTAACTTCATATGCCTCGGTACAATCAATCGTTTTGTTAAGTTTCGCTCCTTTCTCATGTCCGCTACTTCTCTTTACTTTCGCCTTTCTTCAGTTTCCTCTCAATCCATATTCTATACTAATTACACTGATCAATCCATTCAGCATATCATGTAATTCTTCTTTACTTTCACTCAGACTGGCCATGTCATCAGCAAACCGTATCATTGATATCTTTTCACCTTGAATTTTAATCCCAATCCTAAACCTGTCTTTTATTTCGATTGTTCCTTCTTCGATGTACGGATTCAACAGTAGGTGGGAAAGACTACATCTCTGTCTTACACTCTTTTTAATCCCAGCATTTCGTTCTTCGTCGTCCACTCTTATTATACCCTCTTGGCTCTTGTACACGTTGTATATTACCTGTCTCTCCCTGCAGCATACCCCTATTTTCCCCAGAATTTCTAACATCGTGCACCATTTTACACTGTCGAACACTTTTTCTAGGTCGGCAAATAATGTGAATGCGTATTGATTTTTCTTTAGTCTTGCTTCCATTACAAATCAGGATTGTCTCTCTCGTGCCTTTACCTTTCCTCAAGCGTAACTGATCGTCATCTAACACATCCTCTATTTCCTTTTCCGGTTTACTGTATATTACTATTTTCAGCAACTTGAGTGCATGAGCTGTTAAGCTGACTGTGCGATGATAATTCTATCGCTTTTCAGCTCTTGTAATCTTCGGAATTGTGTGTATGATATTTTTCCGGAAGTATGACGATATATTGCCAGATTCATACATTCTGCACACCAACGTGAATAGTCGTTTTGTTGCCACTTCCCACAATTATTTTAGTACTTCTGATGTAACTTTATCTATCCCTTCTACCTTATTTGATCTTAAGTCCTCCAAAGCTCTCTTGAATTCTGATTCTAATGTTGGATCCCCCAGCTCTTCTAAATCGACTGCTGTTTCTTCATCTATCACATCAGACCAATGTTCCCCCTCATAGAGCTGCTTACAACACGCAATCAACCTGCAGACCCACGATTGTACTGTTAGAGCGACGTGTATTGGGAAAGTTAATAGCGGTCTTACGCACATGAAAAGACGGCCGCTTTATAAATCTGTTGTGTGAAGTCAGGCTCCTCCGCATCTCGTAGAGGAAGATTCTTACTTCTTCCAACAACATGGTAAACGTAGGCACACTCTCCGTCGTATCACAACGGATCTTAAATCCGCTGATAGCACGCGAGCACGCACACAAGCGGGAACTGTACCTGAGGCAAGCCACTGCTTTGTGGGTTTATTTAGTGATAAGGAAACAGGTTTGCACGAGGTTCCTCACATTTTAACAGTAACCGATAAGCGACACCATACAGAATCTTTTACTGTTGATGTAGCGGGAGATGTGCTTAAAACGTGCGCCAAAAAGAAGTCACAAGATACAGACGGACTGACTACCGCAATAGTTTCAGTTCTGGCACATTTTTGGATCGACGAGAGTGGAAATTTTTAATGAAATTCTGAATCGAGTAGTGATTCCTTCGTATTATCTCGAGGAGTATCTTATTAACCTCAAAAGCAAAATTGAATAGCAAATTGTCTAATATCCGGTACATAAGTACGAGGTGCATTCAAGTTCTAAGGCCTCCGATTTTTTTTTCCCTGGAAAGAGATAGAAACATGCGCATTGTTTTAAAATGAGGCCGCGTTCATTGTCAATACGTTCCAGAGATGGCAGCACCGTACGGCAGATGGAATTTTACCGCCAGCGGCGAGAATGAGAACTGTTTTAAATACTTAAAATGGCGAAGTTTTCCTTACTTGAACAGCATGCAATCATCCGTTTTCTGAATTTGCGTGGTGTGAAACCAATTGAAATTCATCGACAGTTGAAGGAGACATGTGGTGATGGAGTTATGGATGTGTCTAAAGTGCGTTCGTGGGTGCGACAGTTTAATGAAGGCAACAAACCGAAACAACCTCGGGCTCGCACAAGCCGGTCTGACGACATGTTCGAGAAAGTGGAGAGAATTGTTTTGGGCGATCGCCGAATGACTGTTGAACAGATCGCCTCCAGAGTTGGCATTTCTGTGTGTTCTGTGCACACAATCCTGCATGATGACCTGAAAATGCGAAAAGTGTCATCCAAGGTGAGTGCCATGAATGCTGACGGACGACCATATGGCTGCCCGTGTGGCATGTTGCCAAGCAATGTTGACGCGCAACGATAGCATGAATGGGACTTTCTTTTCGTCGGTTGTGACAATGGATGAGACATGGATGCCATTTTTCAATCCAGAAACAAAGCGCCAGTCAGCTCAATGGAAGCACACAGATTCACCGCCACCAAAAAAATTTCGGGTAACCGCCAGTGCTGAAAAAATGATGGTGTCCATGTTCTGGGACAGCGAGGGCGTAATCCTTATCCGTTGCGTTCCAAAGGGCACTACGGTAACAGGTGCATCCTACGAAAATGTTTTGAAGAACAAATTCCTTCCTGCACTACAACAAAAACGTCCGGGAAGGGCTGCGCGTGTGCTGTTTCACCAAGACAACGCACCCGCACATCGAGCTAACGTTACGCAACAGTTTCTTCGTGATAACAACTTTGAAGTGATTCATCATGCTCCCTAATCACCTGACCTGGTTCCTAGTGACTTTTGGCTTTTTCCAACAATGAAAGACACTCTCTGTGGCCGCACATTCACCAGCCATGTTGCTATTGCCTCAGCGATTTTCCAGTGGTAAAAACAGACTCCTAAAGAAGCCTTCGCCGCTGCCATGGAATCATGGCGTCAGTGTTGTGAAAAATGTGTACGTCTGCAGGCCGATTACGTCGAGAAGTAACGCCAGTTTCATCGATTTCGGGTGAGTAGTTAATTAGAAAAAAAATCGGAGGCCTTAGAACTTGAATGCACCTCGTATCTTCAAATGAGGCTATAAGCTGCTTGCAAAGTCTGTCGCCTGTGGATTAAAAATTTAACGTCGAAAATCACCGACAACTTCCAACACCGTGCAGTGCGCAACAGGAACACTCGTGATGATTCAACTACCCCTACCGATATCGTTTTATGCCGCCCGAAATGTTGAACTCAACGATGTAATTGTTTACGCTATGTTGTGAAAATTCACAAAATTGTTCCGTAAATTACACGCAAACTTCAATTTTAGGATCTGTGCGTGCTAGACTAAACTGGCCGCGTAATGAGGCCAGTAACCGAAGACTAAAAAAGGTCGAAAGTGGGAAATAATTCGCGCAGTCGTAAACTTTTGTATAGTGGTCTGAGGGATTGACATGGGCAACCTACTAGAAGTCCTGACCGAAGGGGCTGAGTGTGGCAGTGGGGATGGGTTTGAAGGACACTTTTATACGTTTTTGGTGTGATAACTACGGCCTCTAACGAAAACGTAACCCAGTACACAATTTAACTATGTTACATTTCCTACAGAAAGGTCCGGTTCACTTTTTCTGTAAGACTAACATAGCGAGCAGAAGAATACGAAAATCTCGCACATCCTTTCTGAAGGCTAGATATTGTTTGTAGATGATCAGGTGGTTTATCCAACTTAAATATGGAGAAACCATCACCATGATAACGTAAGTGAAATCAGACCTAATCAGATGTTCTAGAGTGGAATAATAGAGATTTATTACGAAGGTGTTTCGATGAATCCTGTGTCAGGCACTTATGTGCGATGTGCAAACTATCCATGTAGATGTAGATGTAGCTGTAGCTATTGATGTAGATACATTTCATAATGTCGCCTCTTGTATCATTAAAATTAGCTATCAGAACTGTCAACTTAAATGATCAGAATAGAAATTTACAGTAAATATCAACTGTTATGCTTCAGTTTTCGTGCAAACAAAACTTCTGTCTTCATTTATAGTTTTCCTGATTTTGCTATCGATGGTGAAATATTTTTTTAAAAAATAACAGAAATCTGTTATTTTTCAGATTGTGAAGATTTGCGTCTTCTGTTACTAACCATTAAAGCTATAATTCTTCGTTTAAAAAATTATTTTTAGAAAGCAAGATATAAATTAAATCTGAAAATAATCTCAGTTAAGACAGTCTTTTCAATGCTAATTTGGACTGTATCTATTTGGTTTTGTAAGCTGGACTCGTAATATATGAAGTATTTTGGCGCCAAGCACGACAGACTTCTTTAGGTGGTGTAAGAGTGGGTTTAACAACTATTGAAGCGCGTACATGTTACTCTCTGATGGATTAGGTTCTTTGTGTGGCTCCAGGAAGTCGCACAATGTAATGTAATGGCAAACTGTGTTTCAAGAACATGCAAATAAAAGAAGAAAATGGTTAAAAGCAAAATAATGTATCAGTGCCTCGTCATTTAAATGCCCTAGACAAAATATTTTCTTCAGGTTTTGCAGGAACAAATCAATCAGCCCTAGCGCTGAGAAAAACTTTGCAAGACAAGTGCTGTTTATCTGGAAATGTAATGCCTTTTCTCTTTCCACATACTTTAACGCTTCTTAAACTACGAGATAATTATTACAGCGTAATATTTGGGGTTTGTTATATATGGACTTACAAGTAAAAGTAAAATGATTAGACAAATGTCGATGACATTTTTCTTCATTTCTTTATGTCTTTCGCGTAAATTACACAGACCATATATGAACTTACAAATCAGAGAAAGAGGAAAGGTTTTTCCAGCCAGGTCGGTCTCTGGCGTGTCCGCCGGCTGAGTACTAATGCAATACGGGATTAGTTCGGAAACACTCTCCCGCAAGACGATCTTCTTCCGCATTTGCAACCCAACAATCGGATTTATGTGTCCTTGATTCTACTTTAAACAAAAGCACGAGATTCTAGAATACCGCTGTGGATTGAATCTTATGAACATTGTAGTCTCAACTGGCGAACTGTTTCGTTTGGAACACAAGATACGGCCCACATGACCACCACCTGCACCCTGCCATTAGCACAACGTGTTCTCTTTATCAATACCTTCCTCCCGAGCAAAGCATGGTATTTGGTATAGATCTTTCATTTCCCATAATACTTGGAACGAGCAGTAACATGGGATGGAGGTGGGGCGATACATTCACCGTAGTTGACTTAACCTGCTTATTAGCTCGTGAAGATGGTAGACTCGGTCGGACTCGTTTTACAACCAAAGTTGTAGCGCAGTTAATCCACCGTAATTGCACAACGATAGAGAATCATCCGTCAAGTCCCACTGCTATTTGTTTGATATCCATCATTCTCTTCCCCCTGTTCCCTTGCCCCGCTCCTCCATGATCTGCGCCACTTGACAGCCCTATCTTATCAGCTGAGGCATATTCGACAACACTGTTTACGAAAAAGCTTTTCGGCACCGAAGATCTGGAGCTACGGTTAACAGCATCTAAGTGCTGATACGACGACTTGATAGTACGGCCAGCCACAACTGAGGTGGAGGTCAGGTTTTCGATATTTCCACAGAAGACGGTGTGGGTCGAGCTCCTTGCCTACGACAAAAGTTAGCAGCTTCTGGTGTAACGCAGTCAGTCGCGACATTCCGACAAGCCCACGGCTACATAGCGTCGGCTAAAGTCCATCCACCTCGTACGATCGCAGTCTTCAGGAAGACACACTTAACCATCCTTCCACGTGTTCTCAAACTAAGACAGTCTGTTGCGTTGCCGTTTTACTACTCGCCTGGTAATCAGGACAAACAGCAGTTACTACTGTTCTGATTCCCGATTATAAACCACAGCAACAAAGAGAGGAGCCGCTGCGATACATACAAATCGCTTCATGCAGTGGTTCCCCTACAAACTGCCAACATGTTACCGTTTTCTCCTTCACTTATCTGCACACCACTGCATCGCCAAATCTAAGAGGAACAATAGCCAATATTCGCTAATTTTCTTCGGGAGTTCGCATTTGACAAACTGCACTGACCGTGGTTCAAAATGCCTCTGAGCACATTGGGACTAAACTTCTGAGGTCATCAGTCCCCTAGAACTTAGAACTACTTAAACCTAACTAGCCTAAGGACATCACACACATCCATGCCCGAGGCAGGATTCGAACGTGCGACCGTAGCGGTCGCGCGGTTCCAGACTCTAGCGCCTAGAACCGCTCGGGCACCCAGGTCGGCCTGACCGTGGTCACTCCACACTAAGCCTCATCTACAATGAACATTTTAAACTGTCGTAAAGGGGGCATTGCACCGTAATGAAAGCTGTAACACTGTCAAAAAAAATTTAAAAACATAAAATAAAAAGCGACTCCTTTATGATTTGCTGGGAATAATTTGAGGAGGAGGATTTATATTTCAATTTGTTCATCACCATTTCATTTCGTATACCAAATGTTTTCAAGTAGCCTCTGCTTCCAATAGGTTTTCTTGAGTTATGTGGAATAATATTAGTGTACAAGAGAAAACATTGGTGATTATAGTTTAGAAGGAAGACTTTTAGTGTATGTCCATAAGGGGTTAAAGCAGAAATACTTTATATATTCCGTTGCAGGGAGACATTCAGAATTGTCGAGTAAACGATGTTATATTTCACTTTATAGACATTTTTTATTTTTGTCAAGGACTGTCGGAAATGCAAGCATTTTGACAATTTCTTTTTTCCAGGAAACCATTTTAATTTATGAGTTCAAAAATTTTTAATTACATTTTCACGGAAGGCATTTCATTTTTATTTACTTGGAGCTTAGATTAAGGGAGCAAGACTCTTCATGAGATTTTATTTTACGTTTTTTCGTGTTGCTCTCCCTAACGGATATGTGGCTATAAAAACACAACAGGAGGTGACTTCTTAGTTTTACTGCTTTCGAAAAAGTGGGTTTTCCCAATTTGTTTGCTACTCAACTCAATACGAAAGGGTTACGCTTAAATTGCTAGAGGAGAGCCTCACTCAGGTATCAGCACTGGGAATTTCCTTTTATTTGTTTTGAAAGAAAGGAGCAAGAAACAAAAAACAGCTGTGCCATAGGATTACTTCCATTTCTCTATTATTCCTGTTTCTCCCCTTTTTCATGTTACTGTACTACTGTGTTAAATTCGAATGATAGTGTTTCTGCTGTGGACCAAAAGTCAGCTAGAAATATCTATATGGTAAGTAACATATATCATTTATGTCTTCGTTTTATTTCAGCATTTAACTCCTGTTACGCTATTTCTAAATTATTATGTTTCTTTACTTTGTTCCTTGACACTAATCCTAGTACTGTAGGGAGCCCCAATGAACCTTGCGGTTAGAAAAATATTGCACATGAGGAAGTAGTAGCAAATCCAAACGTGACAGAAAATGAGTAAACAAAGAAATGTCTCGACAACTTCTTTATGTCGGTAGGTATGCTATTAAAATATTTAAGATTGAGACAGTACCTACTAAATGAAATTCAGTGATTTATTCACAAAACACAAGAAAAACGGCGCTGCCACAAGTGAAAAGCACGATTGGAGTGAATAAATTATATTGATCTCTCTAAGGCGTGAAATAACACTGACTTAATAACGGATAACACAGAACGTATTAGGTCTAAAACTTTGCTTCCCTGGTTTTTCTTTTCCTTCATAGTTCAAGGCTTTCTGCAAAAAATTTACGAATCAAGGTGTTTACAATCGCTGGCCACTACTTTTTCCCATTTTTGGGGCAGTGTGCCATTTCCGCTGCGGAAGATCTGGGCGTCCTTTGAGGAGATCCGTGAAGCAATCCAATTTCGCACTTGTTGTATGGCCGGAGATGCTGGTCAGCCATGCCAAATACCATTGCTCGAAAAAGGTGGCAGTCAGAGGGAGCAGCAATAGATGGAGAAAATCCCATCTCAACATTTCCAAGTATGTTTCCATGGATTTTGCGACATGGGATCCATCACCGTCATGGTCGAAAATCACCTTATCACGTCTATCGCTGTATGGTGGCTGTCTGTCTTTCAGTACTCGGATTAAACGCGTCAACTACTTTCTACAACGATCTCCTGTGAACGTCTCTGTCAGTTTCAGGAGCATTGAAAACCTTCTCCCTTCCACCACCAAGCCGGTCTTCGACGTCCAAATCATCGTTCTTGAAGTGTCGAAACCATTCTCTGCACGTTGTAACTTTGCTACGTAACTTAGCTACAACAAATGTTGCCTATGTTCGTCTGTGAAAATGGACTCGATAAGCAACCTGAGCTATCAGTAAACGGAATATAACCTTCATAACAGTGTGTGCATGTTGTACGAGTGTCAGTTTCATTTTCATTGAGGCCCTCAACAGATCTTTACATGGAAAACTTAAAATTAATATTTGGATAAACTATCTGACTGTATATTTGAATATGAAAAACTACAGGAACAAATGAACCTGTAACACTGAATACGTAAGCTATCTGACTGCGTTTTTGAATAACAATTAACAAGCGATACAGGATCTGACTTGTGCAACGAAATTTAATGGATTAGAGTACATGTCATGTTGTGGTGCGTCAGTGTCTCTGTTTTGGTCCTACGCTTTGCACTCGCCTATTTATATGACTTCCTGTTTCCATGTGATTTGCAGTAATTCGCAGCAGCAGTGGCTACAGCTTATTGTTACTAAGAACGACTTTTTAAAGGAGTTTGTTTGGGTCCTGTTAACTGCTAAATAACTTGTGAGAAGGGATTTCATGAATCAAGTCTATTTAGAGCATCAATAAAGGCTGAGTGTCACGTTAACAGATTATTTCAATTTAAAAGTGACATAAACATTTAATAACCGCAGAATATTTACTAATTAGATGTGGAGAATAATAATTATTGTTTGGAGGATAAGGAGGCTTCTTTACCTGACAAGCAAAACATGGCATTATTGCAAACTCGGACTATCACGAGCCTAACCCTGTAATTGCTTTTGCGGTATACTTGCGAATTTTACCTTGAATTCCATCTTCAATCGTAGTTAAGTCATCTAAGTGTCTCCTGGCTATATACTGTAAATGAAATCAGGCCTTGAGTGCGCTAAGATCTGCCATCACCGACGTGAGGGCAGCGTGACACGTCTTCTGTCTCCGAGCTCTCGACCGACTCTACTTGGAATCGGACTCCACTGTTTCGCCCTCAGATTGCTACTAGTCTCACAACAATGCTTAGAATTGCACTCCCATGTTTCGCCCTCAGATTGTTACTATCGTTATCCGATTGCTTATTTATTTCCAAACTTACATAATGCAAAGAATAGCGTTAAGTTGGCTACATTCTTTACAACGTAACCTCGCAAATGCCGATAATGAGTTTCGTAAACTGACATATTCCGTAGAGAGTAAATTTATGATGCAATCACAAATCGCCTTTTTTATGATCTTACGTTCACAAATGCCTGTACTGATTCACTAACACTTAGGACCTACTTCCTGCACCGCCACCAGCCGATTCTGCCGTTTACTGCGATACGGCGGAAGTTGAGCTGTACATCTAATAACACTTGCCTCATATCTGTGGAGGAAAGACTGCAGTTGTTAAGATTGAAGAAACAAACACAATTACGTCTTCCATGACTCAATAATACGTATTCTGGGGCGGAAGGTAAATAAAGAGTGTAAAGCTTCGCCGTTACATTAGAGCCTGAATACCATTTTTGCGTTCAGCCAGAAAGCGACGGAGAACATACTCTCCATCATTTCAGGTTTGCAAGTACAGATTATGATTGTGCTATTTCCTCAGCAGGATCTGGAAACTGTCGCTATAAATAAGAGTTTAGTGTTCTAACTGACTGATACATTCAGTAAAAGATCACAACCACAATATGTACACTACTGGCCATTAAGATTGCTACACCACGAAGATGACGTGCTACAGACGTGAAATTTGACCGACAGGAAGACGATGCTGTGATATGCAAATGGTTAGCTTTCAGAGCATTCACACAAGGTTGGTGCCGGTGGCGACACCTACAACATGCTGACATGAGGAAAGTTTCCAACCGATTTCTCATACACAAACAGCAGTTGACCGGCGTTGCCTGGTGAAATGTCGTTGTGATTCCTCGTGTAAGGAGGAGAAATTCGTACCATCACGTTTCCGTCTTTGATAAAGGTCGGATTGTAGCCTATCGTGGTTGCGGTTTATCGTATCGCGACATTGCTGCGCGTGTTGGTCGAGATCCAATGACTGTTAGCAGAATATGGAAGCGTTGGTTTCAGAAGGGTAATACGGAACGCCGTGCTGGACCAAAAAGGCCTCGTATCACTAGCAGTCCAGATGACATGCATCTTATCCGCATGGCTGTAACGAATCGTGCAGCCATGTCACGGTCCCTGAGTCAACAGATGGGGACGTTTGCAAGACAACAACCATCTACACGAACAGTTCGACGACGTTTGCAGCAGCATGGACTATCAGCTCGGAGTCCATCGCTAAGGTTACCCTTGACGCTGCATCACAGACAGGAGCGACTGCGATGGTGTACTCAACGACGAACCTGGGTGCACGAATGGCAAAACGTCATTTTTCGGATGAATCCAGGTTCTGTTTACAGCATCATCATGTTCGCATCCGTGTTTGGCGACATCGCGGTGAACGCACATTGGAAGCGTGTATTCGTCATCGCCATACTGGCGTATCACCCGGCGTGATGGTATGGGGTGCCATTGGTTACAATTCTCGGTCACCTCTTGTTCGCATTGACGGCACTTTTAACAGTGGACGACACATTTCAGATGTGTTACGACCCGTGGCTCTATCCTTCATTTGATCCCTGCGAAACCCTACATTTCAGCAGGATAATGCACGGCCGCATGTTGCAGGTCCTGTACGGGCATTGATGAAATGTGGTATCGTGTAGAAGCTGCATGGGCAAGTGTACCTGTACACGCCATCCAAGCTCTGTTTGACTAAATGCCCAGTCGTACCAAGGCCGTTATTACGGCCAGAGGTGGTTGTTCTGGGTACTGATTTCTCAGGATGTATGCTCCCAAACTGCGTGAAAATGTAATCACATGTCGGTTCTAGTATAATATATTTGTCCAATGAATACCCGTTTATCATCTGCATTTCTTCTTGGTGTAGCAATTTTACTGGCCAGTAGTGTAGTAATACCCCTAATAATAATAGTAATAATAATAATAACGTCCTAGTTGGAAACAGCACTATTACCTGTTCAGAGGCGACCTTTTCGAGAAGTTTATGTAAAATGGTCTACCGCCCAAGTTTGTTATCAACAAAAGGTAATTGCTCGCCACAAAAGTGGAAAATTAGCTCTTCACTTCCCAAGCGGTTTTGTCAAAATTATGGGCGGCACAGAAAGTTACTTCCATGAAATCCAAGCGATCCGAGACGGTCTACAGGCTCGCTAGTTTACTTCCTACTTTTACAGAAAACGTTTTAGGTGCATTCCTAGCTCTTACGTTATCCAAAGTACAGTGTATGCCGGCCTTTGACTGACTCAGAGAGCTTGATAGCTTGGTGCAAAGTGTCTCTTCTCACTGCCTTTCTGGCCGTATTTTATACATGGGCGCAGCGGACCGCTGATCGGAACATCTCGTCATCAGCTGCTCTTGACACAGGTAGCAGCATCTAAATGTCCATTTGCTGGGCACATGTTAATTACTAGTTCTGTCGTTTAACAGTTTAGAGTCTTCTTAATTTTTATATGAGTGGAGTTATGATTGCTTTACTTACTGAAAAAGTTTTACCTCGACTGTGTTTAAATCTTGCCAGCTGGAATATTTTGTATGGAACCGACAGCAGAAGGCGACCTCTGAACTTCTTCTCTAATATTCCTTGTAATGTCTCGAAACTTGGTACAGCTACATTATTTAGTGATTATAATCAAGTGCTATAACTAGAACTTTCTGATAACAAATACAAATAATACCTAATCTAGCATGAATAGGAACATTTTCTTTTCAAATTTAGTTTCCAGTTAATTACTTAAAAACTAGCAGAGGTAGCTTATTGGTGTTACGTAGTTAATGTTTTCCTACGAAACTGAAGCTACATACGAATTTTCATTTTCTGAGTGTAATATATAGTGCCTTCAAATTTTTTCGTAGAAACACCGATTTTGACCAAAAAGTTGCTGTGGTCAAGTCGAG
The DNA here is from genome assembly GCF_023864275.1 of Schistocerca cancellata. Classification (NCBI taxonomy): domain Eukaryota; kingdom Metazoa; phylum Arthropoda; class Insecta; order Orthoptera; family Acrididae; genus Schistocerca; species Schistocerca cancellata. Next base: position 845,781,610 of record NC_064627.1, read on the forward strand.
ACTTGTAACATCTGATTGTGCCATAAATTTGCACATTCTGAACGATTTTTAAATGGCTGAAATGGCTCTGAGCACTATGGGACTTAACTTCAAAGGTCGTCAGTCCCCTAGGACTTACGACTACTTAAACTTAACTAACCTAAGAACATCACACACAACCATGCCCGAGGCAGGATTCGAAACTGCAACCGTAGCGGTCGCGCGGTTCCAGACTGTAGCTCCTAGAACCGCTCGGCCGCTCCGGCCGGCTGAACGATTTTTAGCTTTTTGTTTTCACACTCTAGAGCCGTTTACTAGCTTTTTAAAATAACACATTTAGCAAAACATATTCATTAGATTATTCTGAGACTTCACAATGTTAACAGTAATGTACTAAAGCATTCACTTGCAAATTTTGTAAAAGTTATTTTAACTTTTAATTTCATTCCTAGAATATGGTGCAATACTTTATATGCTATGCATAGATGTGTTATGATAACGTGGCGCTGGTAGTGGTGAACTGAGCTAAATTCAAGGACACTCGCTTGCCTTTGTATCTCTCAGAATTGTACAGAGCTTGTTTCGCCACAGCAACCCATATTTATTTCTGTGAAGAAATTATTTTTTAGCAAAATAAATATTAGAAACACGTGATGTTACTATAGCTGACTCAGTATTTTCAGTCTTCACCTGAAGGGCAAACACGCAAACACGTATACAACTGCCCGCTCGATTAGTAACCAAGAACTGGAAAGCTGCATATGTCTCAGCAATATCCAAGCAAGGTAGTATGAGTAATACACTAAATTACAGGCGCATATCGTTAACGTCGATATGCAGCAGGATTTTGGAATAAATATTGTGTTCGAACATTGAGAATTACATCGAAGAGAACGGTCTATTGGAACACAGTCAACACGTATTTAAAAAATATCGTTCTTCTAAAACACAACTATCGTTTTACACACACGAAGTGTTGAGTGTTATTGACAAGGGATTTCAAATTGATTCCGTATTTCTAGATTCCCATAAGGCTTTTGACACTGTACCATACAAGCGGCTTGTAGCGAAGCTGCGTGCTTATGAGTTATCGTCTCAGCTATGTGACTGGATTCCTGATTTCCTGCCAGAGAGGTCAGAGTTCGTAGTAAGTGACAGAAACTCATCGGGTAAAACAGAAGTGATTTCTGGCATTCTCTAAAGTATTTCCATAGGACCTGTGCTGTTCCTGATCGATGTAAGCGATTTAGGAGGCAATATGAACCTGACACTCAGCCTTCATTGTTACTTATGTCATTGTCTATTATTGGTCATGATGATTTCTGAAGTTTAAATAGACTTCATTCATGAAATGCCTTCTCACAAGTTATTTAACTGTTAACAGAACCCAAACAAACTCCTTTAAAAAAGTCGATCTTAGTATCAATAAGCTGCTGCTGCATGCTGCTACGAATTACTGCAAACCACATGGAAACAGGAAGTCATCCAAAGACGAGAGTGCAAAGCGTAGGGCGAAAACAGAGACACTGACACACCACATGTCATGTACTCTAATCCATTAAATTCCGTTGCACAAGTCAGATTCTGTATCACTTATAAACTCTTATTCAGAAACACAATCAGAGAGCTTACGTATTCATTGTTACAGGTTCATTTGTTCCTGTAGTTTTTCATTTTCAAATTCGCATCAGATAGTTTATCCAAGTATTAGTTTTAAGTTTTCCTTGTAACGATCTGCATTATGTTGTTTGCATTTCATGATGTCGTCGATCTTCTCGTTAAATCTCAGAAGAAATGCAAACGATTTAGAAAAGATATCTGTATGATGCGGAAATTGGTAGTTGGCACTAAACAACGAAAAGCGTGCGGTGATGTATATGGATGATAAAAGGAATCCATTTAACTTCGGTTACACGATAGTCATATCTGAAGGCCGTAAATTCTACTAAATACCTGGGAACTACAATTACGAATAACTTAAATTGGGAAGAACACATACAAAATGTTGTGGTGAAGGTAAACCAAAGACTGCTTGTTATTGGCAGAACATTTATTGTTAGGAAATGTAACAGATCTACTATAGAGACTGCCTACACTACACTTGTCCGTCTTCTTTTGGGGCACTGCTGGCGCTCTGGGATTCTTACCCGAGAGTATTGATGGAGAACCTCGAGAAAGGTCAACGAAGGATAGCACATTTTGCATTATAGAGAAGTAGGGGAGAGAGCGTCACTGACATGATACAGGATTTTGGGATGGACAGCATTAGAACAAAGGCGTGTTCCATTGTGGTACAATCATCTAACAAACCAACCTTCTCCTCTGAATGCGAAAATATTTTGTTAACGCTGACCTAGAAAGGGAGAAATGATCATCATAATAAAATAAGGGAAATCAGAGCTCGCAAGGTAAGATATAGGGGTTCCTCTTTTTCCGCGCGCTATTGGAGATTGGAGTCATAAAGAATTATTGTGAAAGTGATTCGATGAACCCTCTGTCGGGCACTAAAGTGTGATATGCAGAGTATCCATGTAGATGCAGAGAAGTACTTCGATTTTCAGTAGTCACTCATTTAATCATAACCATAGGCACTTTTGTGCGTCCTTACAAACCTCTTTCACTAAAACATTTAAGATACAGAGTGGGAAATTACTATATATGGCGTTCTTTATGATACTCTATTACCGAAAGGGAAAGGGGAGGAGTTGCTGCTGTGTGCGCTCTTCTCGGTCCCTTTTCCAGTACAGCTGCCTCTCATGACGCCTCCACGTCCCTGAGAAACGCGTAACATTGACTAAGCTTCCCTTCTCAACTTACGCTAAGTGAGGACAAAATACATTCTATAATCTATTTTCCTTCTATAATTTAAATAAATAATTGAGATGTGGTCCGAAATAGTTTTTCATTTTCCAAATTTATTATTTGGAAAACTATTCTTAACTTTTTCAAAATGATAATTAGCGATACTTTACTTCACAAAGTCGTGACATATTATGTCATTGTTAAGCTTGAATCACAGACTTTGCGACTTTTTAACCATAGCTATTATTCTCTTAAGGCAACATATGTTTTAGATGATTAGATTAGATTCCGTTTTTGTTCCACTGACCCAAAAAATGAGATGATTCTCATGGGTGTGGTATATGTCATTAAGTATAACACAAAAAACATAAAACGTTTGAATATAATACTCACTACCCTGATCATTTGTCATGAGATTGTCAAAATGAGTGAATCCATTGCAGTAAACTGGAACTGTTAATATCTTAAGAATTAACACACTCTCAGAATGAAACATTGTCGTCCACTTTTAATAATTCTATCATACACAAAATACCTAATCTTGACTCTTGTGACCAAGTGCTTTCAAAACTGTAATCTAACAAACATTTTTACTTAAGCTGGCCTAAAAGTCTCTGTTAAGATATTCACCTATGAAACGTCCCCTTAGAAAAATTTTATAAATGACAGTGCTGGTAAACCCCTTACATTATTTGATTTTCAAACAGCTGAGCAAAACTGAACGTACTCAGACATTTCTCTCTTTACTTATTCTGATCATCACTAAACTGACACACAATATTTCTAGCGCAACGCAATCTGACTTTCAAAAATCTCTACAAAAGAATGGCCCTGACTAACAATAACCTATACTTTTCATGAATCATTTACCTCACAAAAATCTTCGTTACTGGAACTACTGCAATACAGCGAGCGCCACTACTGCCAGCTAAGCAAAAGATTCTAACTACTGAAGGCACTAACTACTGATAGGCATAGTTCGCAAATGAAAGATTTTAATAATGAACAAACAATGTATTTACCTTAATAGCGTTCAAAAGTCTATATATATATATATATATATATATATATATATATATATATATATATATATATATATATATAAGTGTGTGTGTGTGTGTGTGTGTGTGTATGTATGTATCAGTTCATGACATCCAGTCTTACAAATTTACTGTCTCTGATGGACACACGTCCAGATCATCCGCTGTCAGAACTCCGCCATCTCTCTCCTCACATCCACCACTTCTGGCGGCTCACCTCCAACTGCGCAAGGCTACGCGCTGTTACCATCCAACTGCCCAACACTGCAATAGCAAATATTGCAACAATGCATACCAGCCTCAGACTGCACACAGCACAGTCAGTGATTTTCATGCAGAGCGCTACGTGACGTTACCAACATAAAAACCTAAACAGCCTACTTACACCTATAGAGCAGGAGTTGCATACCAAGTTTTCAAACTCTATTTAAACCGTGCTTTATCTGAAAAGAAGTTTTTAGTGGTGCGTGGCAATTTATTGAAAATGTGAGTTCATGAATATTGGACTCCATTTTGGACCAAAGTTTATGTACATTGTTCTTATTTCTAGTATTGGTACTATATATTGAGCTATTGGTTGGAAATAGAGATATATTACTTGCAACTAATTTCATTAAGCGATAAATATACTGAGAAGCAGTGGTTAAATGCAAAGTTACTTAAACAGGTGTCTACATCATTTTCTTGAATTTGCAACACAAATTATTCTTATTACACGCTTTTGTAGGCAAAAACGTTTGCTCGTTTTGATGAGTTACCTCGGAATATGATCCCGTATGACAGGCTGGAATGAAAGTAAGCGAAGTATGCAGATTTCTTTTATACTTATATCTCCTACATCCGACATCATTCTCACTGCAATTACTGACTCGTTTAGGCGCTTCTGCAATTCTGTGGTATGCTCCTCCCAACTGAATTTATTATCGAGTTTTAATCCCAGAAATTTGACACTGTCAGCCTCTTAGATCTGGATGTCTTCATATTTTATACACATGCTGGAAGGAATAATCATATTTTGTGCTAGTTTGCTATTTATTTTATTGCCTTAGATGTTGCTTTACTTAGAAATATGAGTAACCTTAGTAAGTTCTGCCTTCATACAACTCAATTATCGTGTGTATTACTATGCTAAGGAACTCATTAGTTCCACAGCAGTTACATTCCTTTGTCACACACGTAATCAAAAAACCTCTTTTTTTTATAACATAACAATACTCTTCAAACTGCATGTCTTAATACATCCGTTTACCTGTACT